>NC_134707.1:13719344-14019344 GCF_043290135.1 Rhipicephalus microplus
TTTATTTAGTAAGATTTTTTTCATGTCCCAACAACTTGCCTCTATAGAGCTGCTTATCAATTCATTTTCTACTCCTATGTGACAACACCTTTCTATTAAATCGTGCATTCATATTGAATATGCATTTTTGCTTTGACATTTCGACTGTTGACAGCAGTTTCTTCTTCGCATGCAGTTGTGTAACTTATTACTCTCTATTTAAATACGTGCTCTGGCTTTAAAAGGTTCCCTCCAATAACGATGAAAACAAAAAGTTATCACCTGGTATTTGAAAGTCAGTGTTGAATCTGCAGGACAAACGAATGTCATCGAGTTCTTGAAACATTCAATGCACACGCTGTGACGGCATACGAGTCTGACCCACGACGTAATGAAAAAGTAGCAGTTGATGCAGCGGGGAAGGTTCCCGGCGTTTTCTGCGTGTAACTTGCACGTAACATGGTGGCCATCCTTCAGCGTCACTTTCACATAGTAGCTGCATTAAAAAAAGAAGGTCCAAATGGTGAGTGTTTTAGCGTCGCGATTCTTGTTATGAAAACACTTGGCCATTATCTGCTTTTACGAGAGTCAATAAATGCTTTTTTAAGGTGTATTCACGTAACGTACCAAATCGCGATTCGAGCCTGCGGAGTGCGTCAGTTACCCCGTCCTCGCATCGCCCCGCGCGGACCGATTCGTGAAACGACGAAAGGCCAAATCGCTGTTGGGATCCTCGGGAGGCAATGCCGAAATCCCTGCCTGTATGGCGTGAATTCTCCCCTGTCCTGTGAATAGTGGCTTCGGAGGGAGCCAAACTATGCGTCATGTCACCTGAATGATCCGTCTGCGATCACGTCCGCCATGTGAATACGGCTTTGAGATATCGAAACTGCCGACTCGGCTTCATATGGAGCCAGCAGCCACCGTTACAGAGGCGCAGTTGAACATGAGAAAAGAAGCGGACGCTGCTATACGTGGTAGTTGTGTCTGAGACAGCCTCGGTGTTTTAGCTTTCTAAGCGTCTGCAATGATCGCTTAGTTTCAGGCATTCACTTTCAGCATGCAGCAAGCATAAATAACTGCCTCAACGCTTTATTCTTTGAAAATAAGCACCCAAAAAACGAAACAATGCAGCTCGAAACATGGAGCTCGTGGTGTTATCAGCTGAAAGCAGATAAAAAAAAAAAGATGCGCACGTCTTCATGAAGTGAATAACGACCAATGGTTGAAAATATGGGCATTGTGTGGATGAGTAAGCGTACGTTATCTGAGCGTGGCCACATATAATGTACTTTGAGTGACATAAAGTGACTTAAAGAGTCGGCATTCAAGCTAGGTCCTAAGTTCCAGATTGCCTACAATGAAGTCGCCGACTAAAGTAAATGTTTTGCCTTTGTAGGTGTTTATATTGTTCTGTCAAAATTATGATTATTAATAGGGCATTATTAAACATTCTGTTTATTCTCTCCCATCCCCACAAGTCTCAACGTTAGGGCGACATGTGAAGTTTAGCCCCAAGGCTCCGTATTACACACGTCAGCATAGCTATAGACTATGTGGTACAAAGTATCCGTATACAGACAAGTAAACAGTTACCTGCTCGAGGATTCCTCAGGACCACTTGAGTGCTGGTTATCGTAGCTGCAAGCGTACAGAAAACAATCCATCGGATAAATATTAGCAGCGTTTTTAAATGTGACGAAGTCACACGTTCCGCTATACCTTTATAACTGAAAGTTGAACGCCGACTTCTTCTCAGTACTGTGTTGCTCTTTCCAGCCATAGGGTTTCCTATAGGTACGCTAGAGCACACTCTGGCGGTAGAGTCTATGGGAGCTGCAACGAAGGGTGCTTACGCGAGCAAGGCATTGATGGGTAGTACATGAATTTGTCCAATTTTCGTACTTTCGGCTTCATTTGGCTTCGTGTTGCTTTGAGCTGTTCCCTCACGGAACAAAAATGAACAAATGTTGCGTTTCACCACCTTAACTTTTTAGGCCTACCTTTTCATATCGCGTCACGAAACTCAAACCCGATTGTTCTTTTATTTGAAACAAAACCTAAACACTGCAATGAACGGAGCCACGAATGTGCTCACAGCCCGCAAGCACAAATACTAAGCAAATTGATGTACTAGCCATCATCCCTCATGGTAACTAAACGATTGCACCGCCAGAATTCGCTCTAGTTTTTTGTAGGAAACTTTTTTGCTTCCACACTTCTCCTTAAGGCTTTTCGCATGCAACGTGGTTTTCCCTACCTCTCAAGTTGCAGCAACGAGAGGCTTTCTGTGTCTCACGCTGTTTCCCAGTACTTCCGAGATGGGTCAACCTCTCAGAAAACCACAAATCTGATGGCGTCATTAGGCGACGTCATGATGACGTAACAAACTTTAGCAGTCTGTGACGTCATCACATGATTTACGGTAGCCCCCTAGAAGTGTGCGAATAATGAATTTTGTAGCCAAAGTGCACACGAATGGAATCGTTATGGCGCTGAATCGAATAGGAAAACAAATCGAATATTATTTGAACAGTTTTCGCATCTTTATGCAGCTATCTTACACACAGATTTCGAGTTTCATAGCATTTTATTTGCGATAAATAGTAACAAAAAAACGAACCATTATAGATTAGATTTAACCGCCAACAATATCACAAGTATGCAAAGTGAGCTAAGTTGGTACGCACCTGCAAGAAGAACCTTTGAGGCATTTTGCATGTTTGGGATGAAATACAGTCGTTACTCCTGTAGCGATTGGGCAATTAGTAACCGCTTCTCAAATAAGACTCAAACAAAAATCGTTAACAGTGTTTTATGAAGGAACAATATCTGGACACTTGTGATGATGACAGCGGAGGGAAGACACTTTCGATTCAGTGACACACACACACACAAAAAAAAAACGCGCGTAAGCAGTTTAGTGTCGAAAGTAGTGTAAAGGCTTGGGCTGCATGCGAATTGGTATCTCAATGAATAAAATAATAAAAATGATCCCTCACTCTTCTCAGTTGCGGCGTCATTCACATGTCAAATAAATTGCCAAGGTGTGTTGTGAAAGAGAATTCGAACAAACTATGGATTACTATCTGCACGAGTTTAGCGCATCAACTTAATGTTGCCTTTATTTACAAACATTGTCTCGGATTGTTTTTTTACTTTTGCCCCGCCGCGATGGTCTAGTGGCTAAGGTACTCGGCTGCTGACCCGCAGGTCGCGGGATCGAATCCCGGCTGCGGCGGCTGCATTTCCGATGGAGGCGGAAATGTTGTAGGCCCGTGTGCTCAGGTTTGAGTGCACGTTAGAGAACCCCAGGTGGTCGAAATTTCTGGAGCCCTCCACTACGGCGTCTCTTATAATCATATGGTGGTTTTGGGACGTTAAACACCACAAATAAATTGCAACAGAATCGAAAGTTGGGCTAGCTGGATATGCATGGTATAACTGTCAGTTCAAGCGCACGAATAAACAGAAAGGAAGAGAGGACAAGTGCAAATCAATCAATCTATTTTTACTTTTTCTGTGTTTTCTCTCTGACCGGAAACTCTCAGGAAAGTTGACAGTATTGATAGATAAATAAATAAATAAGACATTTTTGTTCTCTTTACTTAAAAATAAAACAAAGTACACCACAATGTTTTGATACATCGTGTTCAGTCCAACCACCTCTTTTTTTAGATGTTGACACGAGTGAAATCTTGGGTGTATGTACATTGTGCTGGTTAATTTGTTGTATGAAATGATTATACTCCTTGCCACAACAATGAAAGGTGTACCGCTGTGTTCAGAGTTAATTAGCCAACTTTCACCTGTAGTTTATGATAACGCAATGCAATTAATGGGCCCCAAACTGCGTCACAGGTTTTCCGCGTAAATTCACGAGAAGGTGCCGCGATGTCACGTGGGCGCTAGAAACACGAACTTTAAAAAGTGCGATTGAATGAAGTGGCGAAAGTTGGAGGACACTTGAGCTTCGCTTTTAAGGGCAGTTCGCAATAGCGTAATCTAGATCTACCATCCCCGATATTTCCCCTAATATAATCGCGGACAACTTTTCCTGGCAACCCCGTTGCCAGAAAAGCTAAAGAACCAATTTGCATGTATCCTACCGCTAACGAGTGTAGTTCCATAACTGCTTCCGTGTTTTCTGCGTGAAATATGAAAACTAATGCCTTCTTTTTTTGCATATGACTTTTCAAGACAGGACACAGTTCACAGCAGTGAGATATTGGTATTTGCTTTAATCTGTACGATGTCTCTTCGTGTTTTGGCACATGGGAGAAAGCCGCACCTTTTAGGTGCCTTTCGAATGGCAGGTGTTGTCTGCATCGATATTAAACACTGATCGCACACAGCCTTGATTTTCCGCAGCGGTGCGGAACGAATGTCATACCAGATTATATCGAATAGCGAAACGCGTGCTCAATTTCAGCCCCTGTAGCTTTCCCTTCGTTGCCAAAAATAAATAAATTTGTCCGCTAGTGTAGACACCTAGTTAAAGCACTAGGGTCACTTCGAATTGTTTTCGCTATAGCTTTTTCTAATAAATAGTGTGCTATCCTGGCTATGAGGCAGTTTTTACCCGTGGACTCCAGAGTTGCGTTGTCGGTTGTGCCGTGCAGCGGCCGCATTGGGGAGCATGTGCTGTCACTTGAACTGCGGCTCGTGCTAACACACGTTCTTAATGGGATGACAGTGACTTACTTCATCCACGCTAAACTGCAAATTCACTTTGCAACTAGAGCACGCTGCTAGTTTGAAGCATTTAATAAAGTACAGCGCCCTCTGATTCGCCTACCTCAGTTGCTATCCCTTCGAAAGAACTCTTATCCTCTTCGAGTTACAATACGCCATCAAAGTTACACTCACTTTGCTTCAAAATACTTGCTAAAAAGGACAAGAAATTTAGGTCCTTACAAAGGGTTTGAAAGTAGCGCTATAAGGCAAAAAACGTATTATAACTCAACCTTTCTCCGGCTTTGCTATCTACGCAGAGTGGCAAGCATAGCACTAACTTTTGTGAAACCAACGCGTATCTCCGAGATAACACACAACTGACTAGCATCGTCAGGACATTCTTCGTTTGACTTCCTTACTCTGTTCTTATCTTTGTATACAGGCACCATTCATTACGAAAGCCGCCTCATTGCAGGAGATAGAACGGCTTTATTGATTACGCTTTATATCAGCCCCAACCCGATGCTTAATAAGTCAGAAAGTTGCAGTAACAGCATAGACCGATGCTACAGTAGCGATTTCAGTGCAACTTGGAGGGACCTTTCTCACACATCCTAATGTTTCATTAAAAACATCCTTCAGCCACTAACAGTGATGTCGATATATATTACGTCCAAGCAAAACACTTTATTGCGTCATAAAAGACTGAACGAAACGCCACGCTGCTTTTCCGCTGCCTTTCGAAGCAGTATCCAGGCAGCTTCCGCCTTCGAAACATCAAACAAAGCAAACGGCCTAAGTAAACTTCGTCAACAGCGTCTTTCTTTACTTATATATCATAGTTCCACCCTCTGATGTACAAAAATTGGAAATATCTATTGTTCCACCTTCATATGAATAAAAACAGGAGAATGCTCACGTTTATTTTGTCCCTAGATACCTTCACAAAAACGATCAAAAGACATTCTGCTACAACGTTAACAATGCAGCACTCAACTACTAACGGCTCTGGGAAGGAAGCCCGAAAAATTCTCACTTGTTCGAGCATGCTAGAAACGGAAACATTTCGACAGGTATCAGTCGTGCTGGGTAGAACATATAGGTGGTTGACATAGCTCTATAATTCATATAAAAAAAGTTGAAGTCACTGCAATGTGCTGGGCTTTACCTGTTTGGGCGACATAGCAATGTCGATTTGGACAGGCTCGTTTACACATTCAGCTACACAAACGACCGGCCGAGAACCAGTACTTTCGTGTCACCATAGGAAGAAAAAAACATGGAAACTAACCTTGCTTTGACGCCAGCCATCTTTCCCTTGACCGTGTGAAAGCAAGCCACTGCGTTTGAGAGGCCTGTTCCGATAAGCCGACGTGCCTTCCTGCATGTGTCGTGGGCAAACGTTCGGTATCACCGCCCGGTCGCTCTATGCGATATTGTAGCTACGCTCAAAGGTCACGCTGGACATGCGGTGACTCACGCTTGGTATTCGTCGTCTATTATGCTTCGTTGTCCGGGGTTTTTTTTTGGTTTTTTTAACTGCCACTTTCTAACAAGTTCGACTTAGGTCCAAGCAATTCAATTCCAAAGCCTTGCTTACGCTTCAGGTGTTTGCCAGCCGGTGTATACTTTTCTCTGTCGTCGTCAGCGCGCTATCTCCTCACAGTCTCTGCGTTATCTCCCCGTGCCTTCCTGGTGGCTGACCATTATGTTTAGAGTTTCCTTCGAATGCTACCAGAGGAAAATGTGGCGCTTGAGTCGGGGAGCAGGAGGTGCTCGAGTGGCCATATTCTAAGAATAAAAAAAATAGAAAAAGAAAGAGGCAGTACATATTGGGATGAGGCGAAGGTTGACCTTTCTCTTTCTCCGGTAACGCTGGGATAGCCTATGTGACGTTCTTACTGTCCTGTTCTCTTTCCATGTCTCCACGCACTTTCTCCTCTCTTTTTTTTTATCAGGTGCCATACATACATCAAAGTTTTGTCATTCAAATAACCCATAAAACTGCTTTAAGCAGCCTAGTTGGCATTTGCTCGGTACTCACCGCATCGTATCGTGGCACAGGCACCCTCCACTACGGCGTCTCTCATAATCATATGGTGGTTTCGGAACGTTAAACCCACCATATTAATCAATCGGGACACAGACGTTCTCCGGCTTGACGTTCGTTGTTGCGCGTGCTCATTTCTCGCAAGCGTACCCTCTCCTTTTTTTCTGTCTCTTTACTCTCTAATCTCTCTGTGACGCTGGGCCATAATCCATCATGAGTTGCCGCAATGCGAATCTTTCATTATATCGTTAAAACACTACTACTACTCCTACTACTACTACGAATGCTGTTCTGTTCTGTTTTAGCTGTTTTGCTGTGGGGAGGTTGAGGTGTCTATTGCCTCGGCTACTCCATATCACAAAGTTCTGCAGCGAAAAATAAAACAATAATACAGAACGGTACCCAAAAATTAACAATACGAAAAAGAAAAAAAACACATAATAGGACACTGAAACCAGTTCAAATAACATGCCAATACACAGTTTTCTTCACGCAGTTCACACAATCATAAAACTACTTACACGCACACCTGCGTTTATTGAAGCTATCGTAGCACTTTCATCAAAGAAGGCATTAAGAACTCCACTCTGCCTTTAGGGAATATCTTTCTGAGACAGCTCTTACCAGCCTTACGAGCGACAGTCTTGCAAACTTTCCGAGTGGTTATTTGAATCCTAACAGTTCGTTGTCACGTGACCTGAGCAGAAACGTCACGTACGGCTAACCGAACGCTAGGATACTTACGCCGCAACTTTTCTCGCGCTCCGCTGTCCCTCAAAATTCTATTATACCGATCACTAATTCGCCCAAAGCTTGAGTACGCGTCCGCTATATGGGATCCCGTGCAGCAAAATTTAATTAACGCGTTAGAATCTGTTCAGAACAGCTCAGTTCGGTTCATTTGTTCTAATTATTCCCGTACTGTAGCATATCAGAAATGAAATCTAACCTTGACCTGCCCAATTTAACTGTCCGGAGAAAACTGGCGCGACTGCATTTTTTTCATAAGATATTTTTTCACAATCCATCAATGAAGCGAGACCTCATTTCACAACCGTCATACCACTCATCGCGCATTGATCATCAGCATAAGGTTGCCATTCCGTTTTGCCGCACCAAATTCTTTTCAGCAGCCTTCTTACCGAAAACAGCCGCCGATTGGAACCACCTTCCCTCTTCCGTTGTAACAATAACAGACCCTTTGTTATTCAAGACTGCAATTTCTCAGCAATGCTTGTAACTATACGCAGTTTCCATTATCTATCTTTGTCTTGTATGTGCTTGAATTCTTATACATTTTTAGTTGACTTATGTTGCCTTTCCGATTTGCGCATCTGACACTTGTTTCTTTATTTTGTCTTTTTTTCTTGTGTGTTATAAATGTTGTACCCACCCCCTCTGTAACGCCCTACGGGCCCTGAGGATATTCTAATAAATAAATAAATAAAATACGGCATGACTGGTCGAGTACTTCGCTATTGGCCAAGACTATGGCAGTTGCATAGTCACGTGCACGGTCGGGAGTAACAAGGGGGGACTTGGCTACACCCTAATATTGTATAAGGGATGGGCAATTTCACCTCTAACCTCTAATCAGTCAAGCCTTATACTTCATTTTTGTAGCAAGAGCTACATTTTCCGGCTTCTTGCACCGTATAGCTAGGACTGGTAGCCACACCACGAGTTGAGTGAGCCGTTGCCTAGCAACCGCTGCAGCCGGCAGCGCCACTCACCGTGCCATCTGGCATGACGTCACAGGACGAGCTCGTGAAACCACCTCGCAACAAAGGAGGAGCCAGCGTCGCATCGTGTAGTACAAGAGGTGGCTCAGTATGATTCGTCGGCAAATATAGAAAGTGAATCGGAGAGACTGAAATCGGTCAGACTTTGTCAACGTGACGAACCCAAAAGGATGCAGTGAATTGAGGAGAAGGAGGAAGAACGAGCCGCACGCCTTGAGAAGCGTAACTGTACAGAAAACCATCTTCCTACATCTTCCTTCGTACGCTCAAGTATAACTACGTTAAGTCACAGCAATTTTTATATGTGTTATTTACCCATGCTTTTGACGGTAAAGGTGATATAGACGACTCCATAATGTATTCAACGAGCAGTTTACATCTCACCTAGTGACCTGAAAAGCTCAGTACCAATGCCAGAAGTTTATAAGAAGTACGTCGTCGCACCATTTCTATGTTTGCATCTACTGTGAGGATTGTTTTCTTTCAGACTCTATAAATGGGGTGGGCGAGGTGGCGGGCTGTTTTTGTTGCAGCGAAAGTATTCTAAACCTTAACAAAGAACCTTACTCAGTCTTCTGGGAAGTAGTGATGCTCCATCATCAATAAGAACCACGAAGAGGCATGGCATTGCTTACTACCACACCCATCGATCTACTCAAGTGTTCAGTGCACTCGAAAACAAAATTTATTCGAAAAAAAACCTTCTGAAAACAAACTTGTCTAAGCATGTTTCTTAAATAAATGTAAGACACAATGACCACCCATTTTACAAATGCACAAACAAGAAGAAGTAATTTTATGGTCACTTCACGGAAGAACGGCCAAGTTAAGCGAAATATTTATCTTAATTCATCGTAGCCATTTCAGCCAACAGTTTTCCTATCGGCTCCTCAAGAAATGTGTTCCTTTGTTCCAGAGCCTGGAACCTTGCCCTCAAATCCGACTCGCTTGTCTTGTAGTCTCTCTCCACTTTCTGCAACCAAAGAACGCAAAGAATTGCGGTTACTCGTCATGGTCAACCTGTCGTGGACCAAAGCCACATACTCCCGAGTCACCAATCAGATCACTTTGAAGTGCTCAATCTACTGCACTGTTTCTTGACCCACAGCCCATGCCGGAACTCGCACATTACTCACAACAATATTTTTAAAAGTTTTTACAGCTGGGGTTTGAAATGCGGGAATCGTGGGCCGTTTGCATCCCGTCAACCTGTTATTAGTGACCCATGGTCTACGAACGATCTTCTTTATAACACTTCATTTTATGACTGTTACCGTTTGTGGCATTGCTAAATGGATATCGTGTTATCCTCTCACCTAACGTGATCAATAACGCTTTGTTTTCGTAAGATATAGTGACGTGAGAGGTCGTAAGTTTGTTTTGTTTTTTTCATGAGGTACCCCATGCGGCCATTCTTTGTCGAAACGATCAACATCCAGATTTTGGACATTGAGTATATCTGTGTCGATATGTTGCTCGAATAATTCTGCCATCACGTCCTTCTCAAATCTGCCTTTATATGAGATATGGGAAAAGGCCTTCGTCAAATAGCAATGTTAACCAACATTTTGTAGTAACTCAGTGAAAAAAACAGTAATATTAGAGTGGATATGAAGTGCAACTCGCTAAGTTAGTAGCCAATCATTTCATCATCCCTGTCACTCTCGGGGCTTTCACAGTTTTCTACGTCCAGTCAAAAGTCCTCGTTGTCAAGAAAGCTCATTTCAGCATCAAAGCTGAAATTAGTCTTTATGATTTCCACTGCCAAAAGACTTCGACCACTCCTCGTCACCATGTTCGAAATTGAAGAATCATCTGTGCTCGGAGAACGTCAGCCACAGAACACCTACACACAAACATCCGCATCAACTTTCGACAAAAAACAATCGCTTGCAAAGTGCTGTCACCTATCCACGACGCGTAATACCAAGCGGCCAAGCGCTGGCTAAGAAACCAACATACAGGTTAAGGACAGCGCTGAGAGCGTTGCACCACAATAAACTGTAGGGCTCACGCACCCTCAAATTACTGAAACGTCAATCACATGATTAGTAATTTTTAACAATGGATAAAAGGTCATAACATAAACTATCGCAATATTGAGATCGCTCAATTACAGAAGAGCACTTCGTAAGCCCGCGCGACTTTTCACGTACATTGCTACACGCAACAAAAAATTACGAATTCTATGTGCAAGTCAAACATGTCCAATTCCAACTCAAAAGGTCAGACTATAACATCTAACTAACCTACGTGGCTACAGAAAAGCTTCGAAGCTGAGATGCGTACGCGGTGGGCTATAATTTAACGCGTCATTTTCCACACAGTGTCACAAAAACTTCGCGTCTTGGAAAAGTGAATCGCATTTTGCATGGCCCTGAGGGAGTTCGTTCACGTATTCAGAGAACATTCTAAGTCGTAGAGTTCCTTTTCTGCAAAGCAGTTAACAATCTGACTGGCACACACGACAAAAGGCACGGCTGGCAGAGTTGCGCCGCATTGTCGTCTGCTGACCTTACTCGCGGGGCTATGGGCGTTAAGAACGCGCAAACGGGGCCATATTACGTTATTGCTTCCTTCTTTTGAAAGCGAACCTTCACCGTCCTTCATGTCTGTGCAAATATTTCAAATTTTATTTATTTCCTATAAGTATCATGGTTTGGAACTAATGCTATGAATTAGAACAATTTTACCAAGTGTAGGTTAGTAAGATAAACAGTACATACCTGAACTTGAGTTCGTACTTCGTCTATGTCTTCTTGCAAATTTTTACGAAGGTACTCATCTGTTTTCTGTGTTAAAAAACAGAATGATGGCGTTCGTTTAAAAACAGCAAACATCCCTTACATACCAAGCTGACAAAAAATGGCAGTGTGTGTGGGGCGTGTGCATGTGTGCATGTGTGCGCTTTTACATTCTAAAAACGACACTATTGTGGTGTACCTGCAAATTATATTGTAATTACCAGGGTTTCTTTGATAGCGTCACGTGAGGCTTATGTATGACTGCAATTTTCTATTAAATTACGAATAGGCAATAAACGCTGCGAGTGTGAGCAAGAACAGACAGTAAGCTGTTTATTTGTGTATATTAGAATTATATGTGGTAACCATGAACTGTATATAGTGTTCTATTTTGTGCAGCAGGTCATATCGCACTTTGCAAGAGAATGACTGACAATCACTTGCTTGTAGCACAAAGCACCAAAGCGAAGATCTTGAGACCTGCTTGAATTATGCTTCATCTAAGAATCTTTCAGTTATTACAAATCCTTACGATGTTTCTTGTGGTTTCCGGCTGGTAATGCGTGATTGTCAACTACCTTTCCCAGAACCCCTCTCTAATCCTACGCAAATTTGCAGAGCTAAGTTGTTACACTTCATGTTTGCATGACAGTTAAGTAGAGGACCAGTAGCATAACTTTCTTATTGGCAACAACCATGCAGAACTGAGCACCACGTTTCGTTTTTTTTTTTTCATCTCCACCACAATTCTATAGTGCCTTTTGCAATGTAATCGCCTTTCAAAATACAAAGCTCAATGCAAGCTACATCATTATAAATTGACTTTGAAGGAGATTAAACTCGCTCATTACTTGATAAGAATCAACTAGCAAAAAAGACTGCATGACCAAGTGTGTGCATTACCTGGAAAGGTTGTAGTGCACCAAAATTTATGTACACTGCTGTTTGTGCATTGCGCTTGCATATAAATTCCCCGGAAAACCTAATCCGCACCCTCGTGCTCAGCGAAGTGATGTCGTAGCCACTAAGCTAGAGTGGTATGTAATGTTTCTGAGCTTGAAAATCTGAAACCGTAGACGCTGAACCTCTTTTACTCAAGCAGTATACTATGTTGGTTCGAATCATGCACGGCCAATCGATAATAACAATTGTTGGAATTCAACCTCCCAAAACCAGCACAGCTAACAGTTATTGTAGAGTGATAGAAAATGCATTTTGAAGACAATAGAGATAAAAATAGTACGAGACGTGCTAATTATTTTACCTTTATCACGACACTCTATCTTACGTGCAAAGAATCACGTGCATCTGTGAGAGCTTGTGACAAGCGTGCCTGCAAGCAGGATATTTACTTTCTCTGTCACACATTCTTCCCTTATTTTCGTAACGTTTTTACACTCACCCTATAATAATATAGTTCTGCGAGTTGAATGTCCCAAAACCATGATATGGTTATGGGAGACACAATACTGGAGGTCTTCGGAATTTTCAACAAACTCGGTTTTTTTATAGTGCACCTAAATCTAAGAACACAGGCCGTCAGCATTTTTGCCGCCATCCAAAATGCTACAGCCCTCGCCGGAATTCGATCCAGTGTCCTGTGGGTCAATATTCGAGCCCCATAGGCACTAAACCATCGTGGTGGGCCATTAGATTACCTTGATAACTCTGGTTTTAAATAAATTAGTAATATGTGGTACGTTTAGCGAACGCACTGTCCCATTTTTTTCAGCTCGTGCACTCCGAAATCCGTCCGTAGCAACTAACTGCAGCTTCCATACCTTCTCATCTCTTTGCAACCTCTTTTCTCCCCATTATTCCTTCCCCAGTGCAGGGTAGCAAACCGGATGTGCGTCTGGTTAACCTCCCTGCCTTTCCTTGCATCTTTATCTCTCTCTCTCTCTCTTCCGTAAAGAGCGAATTCGCTACTTCAAGGCTCCATAGACTCAGGAAATCATCGAGCACATCTGCACCGCTTATTTGATGAGGACGCAGCATATACTTACGTGGTACTCATCCTCTTTATCGGCGATCAGCTGCTTCAACTGCTCCTTGTCTTTTTTCGCTTCCTCTAACGCAGACTTTACATCCTGCAAGTACAGTGATAATGCACATTTATTACCTCACGATTATTATGCCGCAACACCACAGACATTCTATCTGAAAGCCCAGCAGTATTATGTAATTCTTCAGGTAAACGAAAAGTTTGCAGAGAAACCACTATTAATGTAGAGCGTCATTTGTTCTTGGGTCAACTTTGTTTGATTCCTTGTGTAGTTTCACATGCGCATGTATTTTTGAATATTTGGTTGCTGACTTCCCACTCCTGTTTTTTTTTTTTTGTTAAGTAATAGGTGCTGCACTTAAAGGACGCAGAACTACTGTCTGTGGGTATTACGCCACGATGTTGCCAGTTTACTACAAACGCAGGGACCATTTCGATAGTAATCTGTTATTGCCGCTTATTGGCATTTTTGTTTCCTGTGCACGATTCTGTTGATGCTGCATCCCCGACGTATAGTAGTTTTTTCTCCTTCATAATTGGAGTGCTTTTACGTCATGTCATGTTAACATGAACAGCACACGCGCGCTACGTCGTGCCAATCGTAAGGACTCTCATGACCGAATCACAAAAGTGTGCGAATGCTGAGGCTCTGAACGAAGGCGCACTGCAATAAGGTGATCGGTGCGAGGCTTACTTGTGAGCCGACAAAGATCGTGGCTCAAGATACGTCCTCCTACAGCATACGCCCACAATTTCAGCTACTTCTATTACAAGATAAACTTGGCTAGCTGCCTGAGGGTAATCGTAGTGAAATTAAGTTCAAGACGTAATAAAATACCCGACGCATGCAAGGTAGGAGATGATACATCCGGCCATGGTCTCAGAGTGTGGGTTTCTTCGCCCTAGCATTACTCGCTGCGAATTCTAAAGCATGATGAGGTCGTGAGACCACAAGCAGAAAGCCCTATAGCTGTCAATTACGCCCACGAAATGACCAGTATAGAATAGTAATGTATAGTATAGCAATGAGATGATAAAGAAAGCGATGTGAGGGTATGGATGTGAGGGTATGTTTCTCGATTACATACCCTCACATCGTGAGGGTATTACATACCCTCACGATGTGAGGGTATGTAATCGAGAAAGCTAAATGAAAAGTAACTCATGGCCTAATATGTATAGCATAGCTTAGAAAGTATATAGAGAAGGAAAGAAAGTGGGGAGGACTGATGTAAGGCTGGGAAAAAGAAAAAAAGGAAGAGAGTGGTTAAAAGATAGCATAGCCTTCCAGACTATGATTCCTTTAGCTGTGAATCATAATATACCACCTTATAATGTGTCACATTCACATAGAATAATTCCAAGACACTCAATATTACAATCCAAGAAAAAACATGAAGCAATTCATGGTGCTGAGAGAAATGGGATAACGATCGGTAACTAGCATCCAAATAAACATTAATTCACTCAGCTGTCAGTCGCGTTTCATTTTGACAAAAATACAAAATCTTGGGCTCCAATGGTATGCACAATAAGGCTTTGGTTGCGTTCTTTCAAGATGAGAAAATTAACACTGTTCACACTGGTCTTCTAATGTGACACGTCGAACAATTCGTCAAACACCGTGCTGCCTTCACCAAAGTGACTGGCGACGGTCACATGCAGCACATTGATGTCCAGACATACTGACCACACCGAAAGTTCTAGTGATCAGACAAACGATGCATCCTGCTCTGTTTCAGCCCCAAGTCGAAACAACAAACAAACAATTTACGTGCACAAATGCAGCTGACGTCGATGAAGCGAATAGTACAGTGCGTAGATGAGAAAGGAAATTGAGGGTGAGGGCACCCATACGCAAGCGATTAGAATGGAAAAGAGGTTGAGTGAGAATAAATTAAAGCATAACCATCGGCAGTAGAGTAAAGCAAGGCAGTTGCAACGGCAAGGAGTGTTGAGAAAGAGGAAAAAAGGAAGGAGGCCACCAGCTCCGCGGTTTCGTCAGAGTTCACGCTATATACTAACGCGCAGCTGCCTGACTTTTTTAGGAAAACATTCTAATAATTCATAAATATACACTGACATTTTCTATGCAATTACTAACAGTTTAGTTGTCCCGTGCAATATAAAAAGACAGCTAAATTACAACGCATATCAGTTGTGGTTTTATAGTAGTGCCGATGCCGTAAAACATACCTGCAGCTCTGCTTCCAGGTGCAGAACTCTGTCGATCAGGGATGACAAGTGCTGGCAGGAGGAAGCATGTTTTTCCATCATATTGGCTGTGGCCTGTTAAAAATGCACAAATGTTAATTAGGGCAGCACTTTTGAATAGAAACTACTATACCGTAACCAAGAACTAGCGTATGAGATTCTGATGAATTTCCCACAATGAAAACATCTACAAAATCAATATGCTCTAAAACACATATTTCTCTCTTCCAGATTTGTTTCCGTAAACAAGTAACTCAATTCACCTACCTTTTCTTTTTTTCTTGTTTGTTTAGAGCTCATTTTCTGTACATCTCTAGATGCATTATGAAATAATTGACAAGCAGTGTAAAAAAACTGCAAAACTCGCACAAATACTGCACCAACAGTGCAGAAGTCGTCCTAAAGAATTTTCCAAACTTTTTACTACGAAATTAATAATTACTCAGCTCAGCGTATAATGCAACTGCCATCGACTTGGTCACATCTTAATTATAAACGCATAGCTATGCTACAAAATGCGCACCTTTTGTCTTAGTAAGCAACTTAAAAAAGACGATGCACTTGGCTTTTTTTCTAGAAACTACTGCTTTCACAGGGTCAATCATACGCTCAGAGTGAATGCTTTACCTGAAAGTTGCATCCGACACGGGCATACGGGCAGTTTGTAGGCTTCGAACGGCAAGTCGGCAAATGCTCATCCCGCAGCTTCAAGAAACAAAGCGAGGAAGTTAAGTTAGAACACGCGCATGGTGTTGGAAATCCGTATAGCGTCTGTAATTTTCAAGTATTGTGTGTTAAATAGACAATTGTATTGACAGTTCAAAGCGATAATACTGTAGTCCATCATTAGCTCGACTTCAACTAGTGCAGGATGAGAGCTCCTCCCATGTTCTTCGTAGTCTTCTGCATAATGTGGTCAGGTTATCCCCGCAAAGTTATCTATATAATTTGCTCCTTTTACTTCATGACTTTCCTTCGCGTGCTTGCCTGCTCATGAAGTTGAATGTGCCACTCTGAGTGATCAGCGCCTACTTTGCTTCTACTACTTGTCTTGTCCTACCCCAGAGCGTACAGATATAGATGTCCGTAGTGCAGAACATCGCAAACTCTTGATTTGATTGATACGTGGGGTTTAACGTCCCGAAACCTCGCCAACTCTGTTTCACATTACGTAGGAGTGTACCTTTTGAGGAACACCACAACGAGGAACACCACCACATTAACAAGTTTTGCCTTTGACGATGAATTTTGGCTGGTCCAACAGACAGGGATGAGTGAGGGTAAGGGCCATTGGAGCTCTAGAATCAGGGCCCTTCCATTTGCAATGCTCTAAGTGATGCACAAATAAAATTGATCTCTCCTTCCTTAATTTCCTTATTATTTTAGCACACCTTTGTTCCCTGGCCCCCACTGCCCTTTTCTTCCTTCGTTTTGTTCTAAATAGGAACCTCATAACTTTTATTATGTGTTCACAGTTTATATATTACGTGTATACTGCCTGGAAAATTATATGCTTGTGCTGTGCACATAGCTAAGTTCTTAAAGAAAAGAAAAACAGTAGAGAAGGAAATACAGGGAGTTTAAGCAGTTTTGGAGAACCAGTTTGCTATTCTGCACTTAGGAATAGATCATAATACGCACTGATTGCTTACTGAGCCCTTCACCTCATTTTTGAGTTCATTCGGCAAGTTTAATAGGGTTGTTTGTTTTTGTGTTCATGATCGTGTTCAGAATGAAACAGTAGCAGATATTGCTCAGCTACGTCTTTGCATAACCAATTTCGCCATGCGTCTCTAACCCCCGTATTCTAGAACGTCCCTTCACTCAATGATTCACCTTCACTTGAGAAAGCCGATGGAAGCGCCCTCTCTAGGCACGGCAAGTCATTGCATATCATTGATAGTGTGCTGCGATTCTCGCGCAGCGCAGCGTCAATTTCAGCCGAGCAGCGGCGCAGTGCTGAACTCTGTCAAGTGAAGGGTGAAAGTCGAGTCGAGGATCGTTTGTGAATATGGGGGTAAATGTGCCAATATAACGCCGCAATGCGAGTTTAACACCTGCTGCTTTGCATCTACACTTGGTTCCCTTTGACGGGAGATGGTGTAATTGTTAACTCCTTTTTATTCATATTTTTCCCCAAATCAGCAGCCCTTCCTGCGGTCGACAAGCAATTGAGCAAAGTGGAGGCATGTCGCAAAACGATGACAGAACGCGACATATTCAAGTTACTTATTGTGCATTAACATAGAGCCCATTGGCAGATGTCAAGCGTATCTTTTTCATTATTAGTAACCTGCATAGCCTCATTGAGTTTTAAAACAAAGTTTGCCCATTGGACTGTGTACATGAAGACATTCTTTTAACACGTAGAAATAAAACATTACTTGATATAATATATTCAATGCTTGATAAGAATCCCGCACCGTTCTTGAGAAAAATGTTATAATGCAGCACATCACCTTCAGAATGAAATTCCCTAACTTTCAAACAGTGACCCAGAGACTTAACACTCACGATGATGCCTGAATGCATTTTAACGCGAATGCGTTAGAGAGCTCGTACCGCGAAAAACCCGCACCCGGCGTTGGCCCCGTTGGTTGTGAGCGAAAAATCGTCTGTTCGTCTGTGACCAAAAAATTAAGTTACCGAGATAGCCCTGAGAGGCTGCTACTTGTCCGCGTGTGCAAGCGCGATTGCACTGAAAAAGCACCGCGTTCGAAGAAAAAAAAGGGGCTCAAGGTCATGAGGCGCGGTAATTTTATTGCCCTGCCACCCCTCCCTGCTTAGCTTCCAGTGCTTTCGTCGGGAAGAGAGAAGAGATAATGCAATTGCAGCATGCGACAAGCCTTTGTAACTCCACTCGCACCAGACGGATTCTTAAAATTTTTGCGGCAATGAATTCGTGAACCAATAAGCTCTTCCAGTGAATTCATTCCTTGGTTACTTAAAACGTCTTTCAGGGCCCCTTTCACGCAATTGGTTCGACAGGTGTCACGACGAAAACGAGCCCGTTTGGCTATAGCGCGCGCTGGTCCAACCTACTGTGTGCGTGTTTGTGTGCGTGCGTGCGTATGTAACAAAACATATTAATAAGCATACACTCAGTGGTTAAAGGGTGCATTAGGGGCTGGATTTCGCTATTGCGTTCAACTTTTAAAGTCGAAGCTTAAGGGTGCCCCAATTTTTGGTTAGGGTAGACTGCCGGTATTGCATGTCTAGCGTATCCCCAGAGAAATAATCGAGTGCCCTTCTGTTTCCGCACTCACTGCCGCAATTAAAGGGACGAAATGATAGCACTTTTATCACTAGTGCTGTAGTATAACGTGTCATGAGAGCTTCGCTCACGACTCACTAATTATTGCTCGATGTATTCTTTGTTTATTTTAGTTATCACCCCTGATAATACGGAGTGTGTTAAAATGTAAAATTCACTTAACAGACAGTTGTTTTTTTTTCCCCATGAATTAAAGCGTTAGACAACGCATTGTATCAAGTGTCACTACTCACGTTGGCATACCCATTGTTCGCCATTACATATCGTATTATTGCATTGCAGCGCCACATCTCATGCAGCTTTTCGTTCTTTTTGCTGTTTTGTTTGTAAGCTCTTTTTAATTGTTCAAGTGCATTTCCACAGAAAAGTTAACGCCTCCACTCCTTCTTAAATCCTGCAAATTCATGTCAGCATTATTGAACAACTTAATAAATAAATAAAAATAATCAACTGCTTATAAATATTTGGCACATATAAATATTAAGTCACACCAGTCGTGTAATTTATCGCTCAATTGTATGCGTAAGCAGTAAAGTGAGTTTCTCGCGATTGTACCTCCAAGCCACAAACCATAAAACAGCTGTTTGAAAATGCAGCATTACAAGTATTAATTTAAAACGTTAAGGCTTGCTGGTGATCACGGTATTTTTTTTCAACTTACCTCTGCAAACGTGTCGAACTCCTCAGCACAGTGAGGACATGTTGCCGGCCTTTCATCGCAGTCTTGCATGTGATTCTGAAACAACCCAAAACGGCAGCGGTGAAACATCTCGGCTTACATTACCATCATTCAGATTAAGCCAAATACATTGCTATCTGAAAAAGGGGTGTATAAAAAAACCCTATAGGTTCACGCATTTTCTGGGTCACTGTAGAAAGGTTCACCCATCCAAATAAATATTCCTGTATATGCAATATTTTCGGTATATGCAATATTTTCTGCACCATCGATAAAGAACATGGGAAAAAAAGGCAAATTACTGAAATTGCACAGTAATGGGACATTTTGTACGTGACCACACTTTGCAGTTTGCAGTGCATCCAACCTTTAACCGTGACGGAAGAAAACTGCTAGAGGCTTGTTCGTGTGCATAAATATCGATGAACGTTGAAGAACCCTAGGTAGTCAAAATTACCAGAATATGCATCTACAATGTATTTCATAATCACACCATGGTCATGAGATGACTCTAAACCCTTACAATTACTGTTTTTAAACTTTCACCATATATTTAGTTTAGATCGACATACTTATTGACGTCCCGTCACTAGGTAAATTGACACAGCTGCCCACCAAGTGAACAAATTAAGTACTTAGTGACGGGATATACGTAAATAATTTTGTGGAAATAGCTGCTCATTTAAAATCTTGCACTAGCCATTGTGTGTGCAATTAAGGAAGCGCGCCAATAAATATCAAGTTTCGGGTATTCAGGTGCCAAAACCAAGGTATGATTACAAGGCTGGTCTGGTCCAACTTGGAACAACTAGAGTTGTCGAGCGTGCAACTGCATATTATATATATATATATATATATATATATATATATATATATATATATATATATATATATATATATATATATATATATATATATATATATATATATATATATATATATATATATATATATATATCAAAAAGTATAGAATAGGCAAAACGAAAACTTTAATTTTCCTACGTTTCAGCCGGGGACCGGCCTTCATCAGGGTTTTTTTTTTCCCTGATGAAGGCCGATCCCCGGCTGAAACGTAGGAAAAATAAGTTTTCGTTTGGCCCGTTCTCCACTTTTTGGTATTTTTCCACTGGATCCAAGGACACCTTTTTCATATATATATATATATATATATGTATATATATATATGAGATCTAACAGACAGTAATTCCAAGGAATGTACAGGGGAAGTTACTAGAGCCAATGGAATGTAATTAAGAAGAAAGAAAAGTGGATGAAAAAATAACCAGCCGTAAGCTCACGGCATGTTATTTTTTCATCCACTTTTCTTTCTTCTTATTTACATTCCATTGGTTGCAATAACTTCCTCTGTACATTCCTTGGCATTACTGTCTGTTAGATCTCATTAATAGTGTGTCAAAACACGGAACAAACGAGCCCTTAGGTATACACTTCGTTCCCTTATATATATATATATATATATATATATATATATATATATATATATATATATATATATATATATATATATATATATATATATAACCGCACCGCTTTGATGCTTCTCTAGTTTCTTTTCAATGCTGAAAGAACGGCGGCAACACTTGCAACACTTCAGTGACTAACAGATCAGCTAGTGACACTGCCCTTTTTTTCTATCCATTCGTGTTTTTAACACATGTACCCGCACGCTATTTTTAAAGGACTCATCTGTTACCCTCTCCACCTAACATAGGATCATTGCCAAATTGTCCTATACAACTACTAACGACAGATGATAATCACAGCGTTGTAAGAGAAAGAGCTATATTGCAGCTATGAGCTTGCCTTCAGATGTCTGTCTTCCACTTCCATTCCACAGTAAGGGCAGTTGACAAGTCTATGTTCACAGACGCTTGATATATGCGCTGCCAATGCCTTCTTGTTGACTTCCTTCTGACATAGTGGACACTTCGCCATCTTAACAACGCAAGTTTTATAGTGAGTCTGAGGAAAGAAGAAGAAAAAAGGTTTGTCACACATGATTCACAAAACAAGCGTGCAATGTCACAGCGAGTTCACCTTCAGCAGTCTTACAAACTCGTAAGCACACATGAGTGTTCACTATGAAAGAAGCAAGGCTATGAAGCCCAGTAAAACTTGAATGAAATTCACAGCTTTGTCGCTGGTCTTCATGTTTCTGTAATGCTCCTAACAACGCATCACTTCAGACACGATTTCGCACAGAAAACTGTCGAGCCACGAGTCATAGTATGTGTGGAACCCGTAGTGCGGCATTCCCACGAACAATACGTCCGCATTGATTGATTTGTGGGGTTTAACTTCCCAAAACCACCATATGATTATGAGAGACGCCGTAGTGGAGGGCTCCGGAACTTTCGACCACCTGGGGTTCTTTAACGTGCACCCAAATCTGAGTACACGGGCCTACAACATTTCCGCCTTCATCGGGAATGCAGCCGCCACAGCCGGGATTTGATCCCGCAACCTGCGGGTCAGCAGCCGAGTACCTAGCCACTAGACCACCATGGCGGGGCCAACACGTCCGCATACAACCGCAGATAGATTCTCATAATGGTGTGGTAGTCAAGGCATGACAGACCGTGAATTAACTTTACTTTTTGTTCTTTTTTTTTTGTCAACTCCGGAAGCGACACTCTTACGTTGCTGACGTACTGTATCGCTTTCGTCTCTCTCACGTCCCTGTCTGTTAGCTCTCAATATGTCGTCGAGTTTCGTTTACCAACACGTCATAAAATGGCATTGCTAAAATTTATTTCTAGTGGTCATTAGGCACATCTTATGTGTCCTATTTGAAGCAGGCAAAGTAACAACATAAATGGAAATTAACTTGTTTGCAGTAACATCACGGACCCGCACACCTCATGAGGGATGAAGGTGTGCGTTGGAAAGATTCTGAAGTGAGTTTTTTGAATTTTGCATTCATTTGCGTTCCGCACATAAAAAAATCGTCATCTAGTTTGGCGGCGTTTCTTTTGTTGAAAACTCGGCGTACGCTTTTTCGTGTCACGAGTGAGTCACGTGACCATGGCAGGCTGCTATGTTCTAGGCACACGCAGTTGGAGGAAATAAAAGAAACGAACGTTGAACATTATATTATCTGGCCGAAAACATTCTATATTGTGGAATTTTTCTTTAAAGGATCGGTAAGTGGGTCGCTTCATACCGCTCATGCAAGTTATCCAAAATAAATTGACGACAACATGGTATTGAAGCAAAATTGTTGTGTAGAGTGGCCGTGGGCGCTACTCACCATAATCTCCCGAAGGGTGGCACGGTAATTGCAGCCTTCGTTAGGGCAATTGGCTATCAACTTCAGGGCTTCACGGAATCTCTCACTTCTGTCTTTCATCTAGTAAAACAACATCATAAGCAGATTTGTTTCTACAATTTTCCTGTTGCCTACGCATCAATAACGCAGAAAAGGAAAGAAGTTTTCGAGAAGGTTGTCCTGCTACGAAATCCTCTACCAGGACGAGGTAATCTAAGCCTTCCTACGGTCTTGGGAGTTTAACAAAATATTAAGATATAGTGACTTCACCGTTGCAACTGTCATTGTGTCGTAACTGACATGCACTCTCAGGCGAATGAAGTCTGCGGAAGTTGGCAACGCATAAGAAGATAGAACTGACGAGATGTCCACCACCCGAATTAAGCTACCCCAACATGCAAGACAAAATTATACTGAGACCTTCATCTCAGTACGGCATAACGAGCAAGGGCAAATTTTATTCACCTGTGAAGCTTTCTTCGTAAAAAAAACTGTGTATATATCGTTTCAATTGATGTACTACTTTTAAATAATAAGTGTTGATCCCTTTCAAAAGCCTTGTTTCACCTAAAACGTTTCCACAGAACTGACGCAGCACTATCATTTGTTTTGCGAAAAGTAAAAAGTCATGCTTTGAAAACGACTCAAAAACACTTACCTCGTCAATATTGTGCACTGCATAATCTGTGACGCAGTCAAATTTTCCGTCGTTGTCCAACATTGCGAGGCACGACTTACAGTACAGGTGGTCACGTGGATCGGCCATAAGCTGGGAGGAGATGTTCCAGCAGCAGGCGCACAGCACATCTTCCGGAACATCGGCCGCAAAAGTAACAAGCTTGTCATTGAAAGTGTTGCTACTATCTTTAACCAGTAGCTTTTTCGTGGCCATCATTGATACAGTTGCCCCTTCAGTGCCTGCGCTAACAGAAAAGAATATGTCAGGAGCAGTTCAGCAGTGAATGTGCGAGAAAAGCTGTGGCATTGCTTCAATTCCTTCTGTGATGTATACCGTGCCGCAGCCATTAAGTGAAAGAATGGTGCATATTCGATAGAACAAAGAAAGCTACACCCAGTTGTCGTTCTGGCTATGAGAGCCGTAACCCCGTCGAACAAACGAGGGCCACCGCCACAAGCGCCATGTCGCTAGAGGGTGCGTCGACACCTTCTGCCATGCGATGCCGTGCTCTGCTCACTTTTGCTCAGCCCGTACCAACTTGGTGACACTGCGTGAGCTCACCGACTCGTACCGGTCTGTAGAGCTGGCCTGGCGTCACGCCTGTAGTCGTGTTTAGAATAAAGCGGCAGGATGCGACGGCAACCCATCACCCGTCGTCGCTCGTCGCAAGTAATTCCATGCAAGGTAGGCTATTCGCCATGCGCTCGTGTGTTCAGGCTCATATTGCTCACGATAGTACAGGCTGCTTCATACTGAGGGGAAACCTCGGAGCGCCTGGCATCGCACTGCGACTAGCGCTGCAATCGCGCGCCGGCAGCAGCTCGCGCATGCGCAGACGCTTCAAGGGAGTGGAGTTGAACAGCGTCGTCTGCTACGGCAGCGTGCGTGCCGCATTGCCGGCCAGCGCACTGATATCAGTGATGACACGGGAGCTGGGCCGATGCTCATTTTCCGAAAAAAATCTGCACCGCTATGTAGGACACGAAGCAACAAAGAGCGACAAACTAGCACGTGGGTTTGTTTTTGTTTTTTTTTTTTTTCGTTACACGTATGGCTGCGTACTTTTTTTCAGATGTTCCTATATCAACTTGGCCAACTTTGAACGCTTGGCTGGACTAAACATTGCGCAACGCCAACCTCTCGGCCTTTATTCGTGATTATGGGGCACTAGCAACAGTATTTTACCGCATACCTTGTCTGCTCTATCGAAACGCTGTGGTGCTGCGTGCGTTCGTGAATATTTCTTCGCTATGTGTGCCGACACGAGGAAGACACGACAATTAGTAAGCAATATGCGTTTCCTTTATTTGACCTAAAATAAAAATAAGGACTTAATAGTAAGACTTGTGCGAATACTCTGGCTTGAAACGACAGAACAAATTGCAACAAACTCGGGAATGTTCTAGGTGAGGTCAAAACCCGAATGTGCCTCTTTTCGACGAAATTTCATTACAACAAAACTCGCTAACCATCTCGCGACGCATCCCGCTTAGTACCTTGTCATGTCACCAGCGGCTCTGATGACGGCACTCTTTCTTGACGGCAGTCAGGCGTAGAGTGACTCCATGAGTGATGCATTCACTCGCATGGCGTCCAGCTCACGGATGATCGCGGACCACAACCACTCCTCGCACAGTCCGTGTGGAGGATGGCGTACCAGCGACATTTCCATAAAGCCCCAGACATTTTCGAGGCCTGGTGATTGGGGCAGCCATTCCACGGCCTTTTGACGAAGCAGGTCACAGAAAGGACATAGAAAACACGCACACAAGAGGTGCGCAAACTCGCACAACGTTTAGTGCAGACGATCGGCTCAGTTCCTGCAGTAAAATCATATATCCACGCGCTCGCCAGCAATGCGACAAGCAAGAATGGTCGTAGCAGACGACGCGGTTCAAAACTACCCTCCTGAATCATCTGCGCATGCGCAAGCAGCTGACGGCGCGTCGTTGCGACGCTGGCCGCATTCAGATGCCACGTGCTCCGAGATTTCCCCTAAGTGTGAAACAGCCTGTACAAGCTTCTTCAAGGCAACACCTTCCGAGTGATGAAGCCGTGATTCAAATGGTCGGAAGGAATATGAAAACAGACTGCCCACATGAGCCGTCTGCCACCCATGAGTTCGTCATCGAGGGCGAGTCCCAAACAACCTTAAATGACCGTGAGTTTCTGCGAACGGACTGCACCAGCGCAGATAGAGCTCGTCTTCTCGTTTATTTCACGGACAAAAACATTTAAAAACGAACAACTGCTTACCAAGGTGGCTCATGGATGGAACACTTGAAACTGTGTCACCACTCCTCAAACAGTTTTACAAAATTCATGGTTTTCTTCGTGCCATGCGGCCGCTTTTGTTTACTGCTCAATGATCCGAGGACAGAAAGGCTAAACGATATGCGATAGGAACAGGGCTATTCGAAACGAGGGCGAACGCGCATGCATTTTGTACAAAGCCGGCGGAACCTTATCTTGCTACGATATAGTATCTTTCACTATAGCTGGATGATGTCGGCATTTTGATGCTTCGGTGTTTTGAATTTTCTCAGCATTTAAAATTTCCGACTTCTTTTATTTGCAGCGTTTTAATTTTTTTGGTGTATGAAATTTTGGCATTTCGATAGTGCAACCTTTTGATTTTCGGTGTTTTGAATGCCACCCGTGCTTCGGTCTCCCCAAGACACCGCATTTTCGATCATTCATTTTATTTGAACCGTTCTCGATTTCTTGGTCACTCACCGGATGATGATATTTCGCTCACAAACGACGACACTGATGCCTGAACATTAGCGACACGAGCTCTTTAACGCTATCGCGTCAATAAGCGGAAGAGATAAAGAGGCCGAGCGCACTCTCGGAAATCTCTTTGCCCACGGCAGTACGATCGCCGATAACAGGTGATAACACGAACGTAGTGATCGGTTTCAACGCATTAAATCTGCCTCCGCTGTGCATTGCGAATGGAAACAAGTTACCCCGCTGCTTCCTTTATGACGCGAGCGCTCACAAACTCATCAATTATACACCTCTTTTGAGCAACTGCAGAATACACATGCACAGAACACCTATAGAAGCATAGAAAATAAATTTGGCGACATTAAATAACGTTACGTAACCCGTAACCCCACACAAACGTTAGTACGTACTTCAAAAACAGAATTTGCAAAATATGTCAACGGCCAGTGTTGCACATGTCGACAGTGTTAACCATGCGTCACACCAATTTGCTATATGTGGGGCCACGGCAATGTTAACCTGCCCAGATCTTACCCGAACACCCTACGCCTAACCAACGCTCGTCACCAACTCGAAACAAAGCTTATGTTGCAGCTAATCCCGGCCTAAAGCCACTGCAATTAACGTAACTCACTAAGCCTACGCGTAGAGTTTACGGTAAGTCGAAACTCACCCGGTTTTGTCGATGTGAGTCCAAGTTATCTTAACGTGAAACGGGCGGTTTGGCGAGGCTCCCCTGTAGGCTGCCGTTGTTTCCGCCTTGGATTGCGTGCGCTCTCAGAGAGAAGAGCAGGGTCGCCTATCAGCGTTGGTAGCCATGGAAACAGTGATCTGCGAACCCGTGTAGCCGAAGCAGCGGAAGGGCTGCGACAGCTTGTTTTTCATTTCATCGCGCGTGCGCTGGCTGCTGTTTTGAAGAAGTGGACAACTGCAGCCACGATTACGAACCGAGATTGCGTGTTTGATAGCATTACTGAACATAATTTCACATTAAAATCATCATTTTATAAATGTGCCTATGCACTCGAATTGCGTACCTTTTTCGGCGTAGAGTTTGCACTAGAGGAAAATCCGGCGCCAGCGTCTATCAGAGCTGCCACGCAGGGAGCTTCAGACAGCATAGCAAAGATGGATTCTTGGTTTATTTGACTATCTTTTGTTCTTTCGGTTCTGCATGTCTCCGAGTGGAGGCAGCAGCTTTATCGCAAGATGAAGTCCAGCAAACGCTTAGCAGTTCAACTTCGCCACCTTTGCGTTTTTAAACCTACCAAGCCAAATCAGGCTAGGAAGTTTCCAACAACACAACTTTTATCCAAAAGAAACGCCTAAACCGAACCATAAACGCAGTCGCCAGTGTCTTCAAAGACGCAAGTACGAATATTATGCAAATACGCGGACCACTCTAGAGAACTGCGATTCTATCTGTAGTTACCACCGATCCCTATGGTGGTTCAACAATCGCAGTACCACGCTTCTCTCTAGAAAATATTGTAGGAACCCCCATGCTTTTCTGGTCTGAAAAGTACCTCAAAACCCCACGTCAAAACCAGCAGCCCTGGCCTCCGAGATCATCTACCGCGCGCCAGTCGAAAATCTCGAACGCCCGCATTCGCATCATTCATTGGCAAAAATTCGCGAGCTTGAGACGCCAGATGTCACTCGGTTCAGTGGTCAAAAAACATGGCGCGTGCCTTTTCGACGATGGCACGCATGCGCACACTATATGACGTAACCTGCCCCCCTTTCCATCGGTAGTTCACTTGACAGACTGCGCAGTACTGTGACGTGTTTGAGAGATGCAAGTGTTTTTCGGCCTGCGCTTTAGAGTTCCCACGTTATGACTGCTAGGGGTGAAAAGGGGCGGTATCACTCTTTTAAGAGGCTGTCAAAATACTCTTCCTCTCTCTCAATACCATCTTCACCCCGTTTACACTGCTTAGCTACGTGTGCTCTTTTCATTTCGTCATAGGCGTTCAAAAGTGGGAGTTTAAAATCGAAACATAATACCGTCTGTTCAGTTCTCATAATTCGGGTCCTCTTCCTCCGCTGCAGAATTTCACAGCAGATAAAGCGCACGTGTTACAGCGTGCTCAGTGTGGAACGTACGGAAGAAACAAAGCAGCGTTAATATGCTTTATAAAACTTTCTACAGTACTCAAGAAGAGTTGCCCGTGACCTACGCACTATATAAAAAAGATGGCACGTCCCACTATATCGTCCATAGGTCATTCGACAACTGATTAGATTCTCACTTCCCCGTTGTGAATGCCGCTCTCGTTGACAGAGGGCAGGACCAGCTCGAGACAAGAAACTACATCGTTTATTGCTTATCAACACCGTCGCTTCGACGAGGCGCCCGTCGAGAGCGACGCGAGCGGAAGGGCAGTTCTTGTTGCCGCCTTTTGCGCCGGCCCAAGCCGCCTCTTGGTGAGTTTTTGAACCTGATACTTCGCGTGAAGTGCGAAATTTTTTTCGGAAGCAGGGAGTTCCAGTCAAATCCTTTCCTTTGTGTCGTTCAAAAGTGTTTCAACTATGGCTACTTTTTATGGCGTGCGGTTAGGGTGATGACGCGTTGCAGAAGTCCACACCTACGAACAACCACAAGAACGCGAAAGGCCTATGTCGCTTGGTCCGTGTCGTATTTTGCTGGTAATTCGTCTGGGTACACGTTTGCAGCGTATCATTGTTCTTCCTTTGTTTCGTGCGCGAATCGTGGTTTCCGCTTTAAAATGCATTCAGCGCCGTGCCTGTCTGCATTCATATACTTGACGCAATGTGTTCCTTATCAGCACCGGCTGCACAAGCTACCAAACATCCGTCCAGTCTGACAGCTCGTTTGATCTATGAATCACTGAACTCGAAACCTTTCTTTTCGGTGCCGGTGTGACGGGTTGTAATCGGGATGTATATTGCAGCCGTGTTCTGTGCAGCGCCGAGTGTGGTTGACGTTAGTGACAACTCTAAATTACCGGCATGTCTGTTATAAACAGCCAACCTAATGACGAGGGGTCTCGCTGATCCGCAATAGTGTTTTTTGTCCTATATAGATTCATTTCTAGGTTGGGGTTCGCTTAAACTCAGTGACAGAATAGCCGGCATGGCATGTATGAGTCACATAAAGCGTGTTCGTCAAGTTCGGCCTTATTTGGGAGCATCGAGATATGGTTTCTTTCTTGCATCTTTCAATTTGCACCTATAGAGCTTATCACACGATAACTGAGCTGTTGTTGCTGTCGAAAACTTGTTTTTTAATGTTCTCAAAGCGATGGAACAGACACGTCTTTGCTGCTGAGACTTACGGCACATAATTTTCCGGTTGTAATTTACGGATCTTGAAATAAATAAAATATGAAACCCATCATTGAAGGAAATGCTGGTGTTGCTATACTATTCCTATAGATGACCTTCTTGCAATACCGTGTTTTCGTCTGAGTACCGTGCAATGTAATGAAATATCAATGCTGAGTTAAAAATACTTTCTACAACCAATGTCATGCTGTGAGCACGGTGTCCAACGTTACCAGGTGATGTAGTCCATTCATACAAGATCCAGCAAATCAAACCACCGGCGTCAATTGGGCTCTAATATAATTCCAAGCTAAGTGATTCCACAGAGGACAACAGGATGATGACAGATTTGGTCAATCAGTAAGTGGAAGATTACAATCACCAAAAAAGTTATGCTTTCGCGTAGTGGACCGATGAGGGAACTTTGTTGCGCACTGTACGTATTCTTCCCTTCATCGATTTCCTGCGTAATTGCGCACTCAGTGGGTACGAATGTTAACCGTCTTCCAATAATTTAACGTGACGCACTCTTTGACAGACATAGCTGCGTGTGTTTCGAGAGCGCGATATCAATATAATTGCTATCAGTCGCCACCTTTCGCACAAAGTACTGCTATCAAAACAGAAGCGTAACTGCTTTCCTCCAGTTGAGCGCTCTGCACAAAAAAAAAAGATCTCGAAAAAAACAAACTTGAAAACAGAGATCGTCCCTCTAGCCTCCGTTCCTGCGTTTTTTCGCGTTGCTACACAATGCATTCATACCGTCCAGCTTGGTTTTCCTATACCTGTTATGCGCAGTAGAAGACTGATATTTATAGCTGAAACAGTAGAACACTGATATTTATAGCTAAACAGTAGGAAAGTGATATTTATAGGTGAAGCACTGGAAGAGTGACATTGATAGCTTGGACTAGATGTCAAAGACGTGCAACATGGCGGCGTAGATGACGTGAAGACAGTGCAACCACGCGTCTATCAACCTTCTTCAAAGCGATAAGGACGTCGCTGGAGCTTCATCGGGTATCTGTGCATGAACAACGAAGGAACCGGCTTGCGATGTGGTAATAACATTAACGTGGCATCAGAAAGTTCACGTACCTTCATGTTGGTGCTCTAAAGGGGCTCTTTCAGGGACGTGAGAGCAAAGGCTTATTCCCGACCTAGCGTTGCTGATTCATATGAGGGGTTTACGGCCGTCCCAAAGCCACCATATGATTATGAGAGACGCAGTATTGGAAGGCTACGGAAATTTTTACCACCTGGGGTTCTTTAACGTGCACCCAAATCTGAGCATAAGGGCGTAGAGCATTTTTGCCTCCATTGAAAATGCAGCCGCCGCAGCCAGGATTCGATACTTGAGTGGGAAGTCACCTGAATCGACACCCTAGTCTGTTGTCAAGATATTGTCGATATCACTATGTGAGCCCTCAGAAAATTGACCTCAATATCAAAACAAAATATTTATCAGCCTTCACTAATCTTTGCACATTCTTAGAGCCACATTTCTATGCAGCAGTGTCGATGTCATTACGTGAGCCCTCAGAAAATTTGCCCCAATATCAAAACACAATATTTATCAGCATTTACTAATTTTCGCACTTGAGTCTGTGTATGTGTGTTGAGTCTTGAGTCTGTGTGTTGAGTCGAACATGAGTCTGTGTATGGCGCAGATTCGTGTAGCAGCGTAAAAACATCTTTCAAGACTCTTGTCGGTACGCCGGCGTCTCTCATGATCGTGTCGTGGTCTTTGGCAATAAAATCTTTCGATATTCTTATCATGTCCTTAACCGTTTAAGGGCGAGGCACACAGGGCTGTTTACGAAATCGCTTATTTTCCCTTTTTCGCTCCCAGATTAAGATGAACTCCGAGAATGCTGAGGGAACCTACAAGCTTCGAGATCACCCGGCTTTTCCCAATGAGATCGCTGTCTCGTTTCGCAAGGAGCTTCGGCCTGAGCTCATTTGCGCCGCGTGCAACTGCATCACCGCCGCTGGTCTGAAGGATAAGAAGAGTCACGTGTTCTGCCAGACATGTGCCCACACGCTCACGGACGACACCGACCAATTCACCTGCTACTTATGCGACACGAGTGCTCAACTACGCTCGGTAAGTGGCGCGCACAACGATAAACACACGGATGTGACGCACGGTTGCGGAACGAAAGCGTTCCTCAGGTTGAGACGTGAAGGTATGAAAGAGCTGCGGGAGGCGTGATTGGAAGACAATTTCGTCTCCAACCAAATGACTTATCGATAGCAGCAAAAGTAAAACGATAAATTCATAGCATTTCCACGGAATGGGACGAAGCATCCATCAGTCTATCCGTGCTTCCGTCCGTGCTTCCGTCCGTGCTTCCATCCGTCCGTTTGTTCTTGCTTCTGTTCCTCCATCCATGCGTCCATCCGTCCGTCTCTCTGTCTTTATGTCCATCCGTGCGTCCATCCATCCGTCCTTCAGTATCAACTCGCATCTTTTCAACGTATATTGATTACATACAAGTACCGCCATCTAGCGGACATTCCAAGAACTAAATTCCCGTCCGTGCGTCCATCAGTTCGTACGTACGTCCGTGCATCCATCCATCCGAAATCAAGCCATCTAGCGGACATTCTAAGAACTAAACTCTCCTGTGGCACATACCCGATAGAAAGGTGTTACTACATAGGGCGATCGGGAGATGCCTTAAGTAGCTTCGCCCCTATAATGGTCAAAGAAAGAAGGACAATATCAATGATGCATAATTGTACCGTGGTGTGACATCACCCAAAATCTACATTAAGATATCAGCACGGCAAGATTCTAAGCGTAAGCCTACTTCCCGGCAGCCATCACCTAATACACCTCACTGAGCATGAGACGCGACGGCAGATCATTGGAGTGCTGCTGCAATAGTTGGGGTAGCTCTAATATCTGACAATTCCTAGTTGTTCTAACCTGTTGAATAAACATCACCGAGTAAAAAAGACGAATCACATGCAGCGCGTTAGACATATGTCCGACATAGCGAGCAATAAACTTCAAGGGCGTTCGCAGTTCGCTTTCAAGAGTAGAACGTGACAGCCTAATCGAACCGTTTTCGCATTGCCTTTTCAATCGCTAGCCTGCCTTCGCTTCTCGAAGAAGACCTAAACCGTGGTGCCAAAACGTTTAGTGCGGAGGCCCTACGGGTCCAAACTATTGAAGGACAGAAAAATATTGAAGGAGTTAGAAAGTGTGTTCGGCGAATGCCGAACGCACTTCGGAATTGATAAGCGAGTCTTGTCGACGAAGGAGCGTTGCTGCACCCACCGCTATGCCATTACGTGATTGCTGAGAGTATGTGAGTGGGAGCACACAGACAAATGATCGGACGCCGCCACTGTTCCGTCACATGATTACTGTGAGAGTGTAAAGGAAAGAGGCCACAGCTGTGGTGGGGCTACTGTTGCTGTGCTCCACTGGGCCATCACATTATTTTCGAGATAGTGTCAGGGGGAGAGGCCGCAGCTGGCAACGTTCCAGGGCACAGATGAACGGATGGTTACATGCCGTGGATATGAGGTATTAAATGTTTTTGCCTAATTATCTATGAACTATGCGGTGCGACGAAACGTGGCCACAAGGTCACGCGGTGGCAAAATTTGATATGCTTTAAAAGCGCCACCCTGAGTCATGTGCACCATCTCGCAGGTGTTGTGTCAAGCCAGGGATATGAAAAGATATGACATGTCCTGATGGCTTCAGACTTCTACGCCGACTCCTCACAAACTCTCCTGTACAGAATCTTGATCTTCAAAGTGAGAACTATTCTTATGGATGGCAAAGCACACGCTATTGTCAAAGCTATTTAAACCCCCGTATACATAAAAAAAAATTTCAGTTAAGTCATGAGTTTCGAAACTTCGGCATTCGGTGGAACAACGATATAAATTATTTTCAACCACAAGTCATCGAAGTAGTTTTGTCGATAACGATTATGAAATGCTGCGACAAGCACAGTTTATTACTTGAACTGTGCTTACTGAAGTGTGCCTTTGCGACATTAGCGTCTGCACTAGTACCCTTGGCGAACATTATTTCTTAAGAAGCCACGAGCAACTCAGTGTTACTGACAGCTCCACCAAGTGGCGGTGCTAAAAAGGGGAAAAAAACAGCCAGTTTTTTTTTCTGATAAGGTGATAGTGGATGATAGTCCACCATTACCAACAAGCAACATTTGTTTGCAGCTCACATTTCATGCGACATTCTTCATTACTAGCGAAAATGGCCACGGTATCTGTGTGCATTTGCTGTACAGATTAGAGGTAACCATAATCAGCTCTGCAGCTCTTCAGTAGGCTGCATTGCAAAATAAATCCTAATTTACACTCTCAACCAACATCCCCAGAGAGTGTCACAATGCAAGAGGACGGGCAGTTTGCATCACAAAATTTAACAAGCGTGTAATCAACTGTGAGCTCATGCATTCTGAGAATTGCAAAGTTGATGTGATTCTTCTCGCCTTTTGCGAATATAACAGTGGAGTACTTGAAATGTATAGCTCTCTTTCAGAATAAAATTCAGTCTTACGACTGCACAACCAGAATAAACAGTAGAACTGGCGGAAAAGCTCTAGCAAATGGCGAACATAAACAAAACAATTTCTTTCATCTATTCTGTTTCCTCCCTCTTTCATTCTTCTTTATTCACCCCTTTGACCATCTTCTTCTTCTGTTGTCTTTCTTTCTTGCTTCTGTGTAGAAAGTTAAAATATGGCAATGTAGGAAGAGCTAACTCATTCTATATTGCCATCTTTTCTCTCTTCCTCCCCCACACTTCTCTTTTCTACCTTCTTGCTACGCTATGCATGCCTAATACCTACTGTCCGTGGGACATAAACTCTACTCTCCATGGCTACGTGATGGTTTACCCTCTGGTGTAACTTCTGTTTTATTTCTTTCTTTCTCTCTCTCACTTAACTGTCCCACTCCCTCGCTATCCTTTAACTCTCATGGCTATGCAATGCTACGAGCGGCTGGACACATACGCGCTTTCAACAGTGCATATTCGCTCATGCTTACGCCAAGTTAAACAGCTTCATTGTTAAAAACTTGAAATTTTTCCTCCTTTTTCTTCACAGTTGAAAAGAAACGATAAAGAATGGCAAGTGTTGGAGAATATGCAGTCTGCTTGCCCGAACGAAAACAGAGGTTGCGATTTCAGCGGCAAGTTGCGACAGGTTCTTGTAAGTTTGGCCTTATTATTTTATTTTGTTTACATGCATAGATACACAAGTACACAGAAAAAAAGACAGAACAAGTTGGCAACCACCACCAGGAGGGGCACAGTGCCTGCTTATTCTTTTGGGAGAAAGGGAGAGATAGAAGAAAGGAATATAGGAGGGTAGAAAAGGAAAGAAGATGGGCAAGTAAAGAAAAAAATTAACAACGAAACAAGCGAAAGTAAACACGAAAAAAAAGTCTAAATAGGTGGCCTGGTTCGTCTGGTCCAGAAAAGTCAGTAGAGCTCGACGGGTCTGGTCACGTCGAGAAACAGAACCTTCTGGAAAGAGGTAATCGTCGATGGCCGGGAACGTCCTTTTCAAAAATTTCGTGGCCACCATGAAGTTCTTCATAAGTAATTTAACGACGGCCGCGAAATTTCTGAAAAGTCGCTATCATTCACCAGCAAAGCCCGGTGCACAGCTAATGTCAGACAGTGCATGATGTCTGCTTTGACAGCGACTTTTTTACTACCGAGTCATCGTGCCGCTTGTTCGATGCATTCTTTCGGGCCGTCGTCATTGTTTCGTTCCCCAACGCACTTTACGTGTTGCGGTCTTGCAGATGCATTACGAGAAGTGTGACATGAGAGGAAAGGTGAGATGCACCTTGTGCGGAGATGCGTACGCGATGAAAGTGATTGCCGAGCACATGGAAAATGACTGTCCTCAAAGATTGCTGGAATGCGTTTTCTGTGAGAGAGACGTTGAGGCCTGCCAAAAGAGGGTGAGTTTAGTCGCACATTTCCTTAGAATAAAAGTGTTCACAGTGGATTAGTTAGTTTACTTTAGTACGAAAAGGGAATTTTATTTCGTTTCACTTAGAGCTAACCGCCAGTCAGTATGAATATGATCTATTGTTGAGAAGTATGTACAAAATTTCTGCTCGTTACTTTGGTTGATTTCACTCTGTCGTCTTGATTCGTTAAGAGCTTGGCCTGCTTGCTCCTGATCCTGTCCCTTTTTTGTTTATTCCAGAAACATGAAGCAAACTGTGATCAGCGTCCTGCAACGTGTGAATACTGCGCTAAGAAATTCAGGACTTACAAAGAGGTAACCTCAAGATTCAGCACATTTTTATCGTTTTCTAAAGGAGTTGACCTTCGGCAACGTGAAAGGTAGTCCTATGAACAGTCGCCCAGGAAGCGGGTCGGTCTAGATACAGTTTAGCTGCATTCTTGTCTTAGCTTTGTTAGAGTAATGTTTTCTAGCATGGTATAAGCTTTTTTGCGCAGCAGTCATTTTTTTCGTTTTTAACTTTTTGCTTAGTGTTTAAAGCATGTCAGTTGCTTCCTTTTTTTACTGGCGTCCAATTTGCGCTTATCTAGATAACTGTACTGGAGCAAATTTCTTCCTCAAGGTTGCTTCACTAAAGCAATTTTTAATCATCACCGTGAAACCAACACTACCTCAGTGGTTATTATGTTCAACTACGACAGACGGAGCAATTTTCTCCTCCAACTTCTCCGTAACCAATCACCAGATGGTCTACGTTTCCATGCGGCCCTCATCCACCCCAAATCTCACCGCGCATGCACTTTCTTTCATTGTCGAGCGACCCTCAGGCAGCATCATGTGCTTAAAAGAATGTGGTACTTGATATTAAGTTCAAACACGAAGCGTTTCTTTACATTGTAATAACGGAAAGTGCAATTGCCAATGTCGCGTTCTTACTACTCGACCCTTGTCGCCATCTTGCTTTCAGCTTGAGCAAAACCATGAGCCTGTCTGCCAGCTTAAGCCTATAGACTGTTCGTTCAAACAGCTGGGCTGTGACTTCAAGGTAAGGAAACCTTTGTGAGCATGCTAGAGCTCTGCGACACAAATAAGTCTTCTATTGCTCATTCATATGAACTCCTCTCGCGAAGTACTTTAGCTTGGGCTAGCTGGTTCATGGTACTCACTTAGAAAGGGCAGCGCAAAAACACTGTCTCTACTGTCTTTCTTTTCCTCGTGCTTTTTGCGCTGCCTTTTCTAAGTGAGTCCACTCGCGTATTTTTTGTATGTTTCTATAATTTTTACAGGTATATGATAACCGGTTATATAGACAGTCAGGTCTCTAAAGCTGCGAAAGGCTGTTAAACCGTCAAAATTCAATGTGTGTTTTTTGTGGTCGTCTGAAATTACGTAACGCTGCCCGATTTGAAACTATCCGATTTGGCATCGAAACAAACCGCTCTCTTGCTTTGGTCAGGCTACCTTCTCTTCTCCACCTCCATCAATGCACATCCAATGCAAGTGGTTTCTCTCTGAACAAGAGGCACCCTGATCTACACTTACATCTGGTAGAGTGACGTCCGAGCACCCCTTTGAGAGCTGGCATAATGTTAGATATTGAACCTGTGACCGTTCAGACGTCAGTGCAGTCCGCCTGCCTAGTAAGCCCATTGCATGCGCAGAGCTACGGAAATTGCACGTCCGCTGCCGTAGTATCAATGCGCATTGCAAAGCGTGACAGGTATTGCGGAATAAGCCCCTTTCCAGTGACTTCGCACGAAATCGATTCCCACAAATGGTGGCATCTGCTCGAAATTTTTCGTAGGTTCTTGTTCTCTTGACAATGGTGATGCACCTCGTTACCTAGCTGAGACCAGGTCACCACAGCGGTGCTCCGCCTTTAAAAGCATTGAGGATCGGCTTTGGGCCGTCCAAAGAGCTCACAATGCAGTGGTCCGGCTCAGCCTGCCCGTACCCACTACCCACTATTTGCATTGGACTAGGCAACCAACAAAGGAATATATATTGTAAAACCTTACAATGTACTTTCATAGTGCAACGCATGAACTGCTTCTTTTAATTACTTAAAAAATAAACGGAGTTACTGTGACCATTAGTTGGCGACGGCTACTCCTTTCCACTTCATTGTTCCAAAAAAAGGAAAAACAGAATTGAAGAATGTATTCAAAAACAAACCTACAGCACTGTCCATATACCCAACCAACAAATAATAGACTAATATATTTCGCTTGTCTACTAAGTTAATTTTGCGGCTTCACGGAACAGGCCGCTAGACGAGAGATGGAGAGGCACGAAGAAAATTCCCGCTCCAATGGCCATAGTGAACTGTTTCTTCGCAAGATATGCCACCTGGAAAAGGAAAACCAGGTAAGTCGAAATCAAGTATTCGTTTAAAGAGGAATGCTCTGCGTAGTCTTTCTTTGGGACTATTCTTTGCGTTATAACAATGCTATCGAGAATCGTTGTCAAGTCTGATTTTCTACACTTTTGTGTACTCTTCGCGATTGGGTACTAAAACGACCCGTTAGTTTTAACAAAATATTGTGTTTAGTAGTATCATTTCTTTTTTTAGCAAAAAAACTAAATAAATGTAAGTGTAGACATACGCTTTCTTATCAATCGTATTTTCGTTACACAGCTTTCGAGAGGAAGGCACTTTCGTACCATACGTCCATTGCTTGTTCCCTTAGCATTGTAGTATCACAGCTTGTCAGGGCCATTCCTAAGCTTTTGAGATATCTGTACATGGCGCCTACACCATGGCGGCAATGGCATCCTGTCATGGCTGAGTGGAGAATAGGTGAAAAAATCACACCTTTTGGGATTAATTAATTATTCACATCTTATGTAAAAAAACTACTCTAAAATCACTGCGCCAAGAGCAAACGATTGTATTGAACGTATGTATATTTACTATATTTCAAGAAAAAATTGCCAATTCTGCGTCACTCTTTGGGGAAATTATGCTTTTTTTTTATCGCTACTGTGATTTGATCAATATTCGGCAACACGTAAGCAATCAAAAAACTGCCATTATGTTTAATAACGAAACATCTTCGTCATAGTGATTCGACTAGGTGTAATAACAAAATATGGCTTTTTGGTATTACGACCAATACTTTTGATGGCTTAAGTGCTGAGCCTGTACACATAGTCTGAGTCCCTCCCTTACTTAGTATATGCTTTACGATCTTGAACCTTGAAGTATTTGGGCACGCCTTTTTAAAACAATTAAGCACCACTACGGGTTTTCATTTAGGCTCGGACGTCTTGACTGAAAAAGATTGGATATGCCGTAGTGCCTATACCGAAATAGCCCTGTCCCTTGATGTTAGAATGCATGTGAGTTAAGCCAATTTATTTAGATGCCTAAAGTGAATTTAAAGTATTGCTGAAATTTACCTACCAATTCGATAATCAGAAATAGTACTGCGTGAGCTTGCGAGTGTAAAAATTCAAATTTGTCATTGATGTAACACCTCTGAGAGGGTTAATTTGAAAAATGGAAAGTTCATGATACAAAAGTTAGAAATAACTTTTGAATCATGAACTTCCCATTTTTCATTTACCGTTATAATTTCTAGACTGAATTTTTTGCAGGACCTTACCAAAGCATCAAAAGAACTGTTAACTACTGTCGCAAGAAACCATGAGGAGAAGATGCGAGAAATGGAAAGAAAAATGGTAATTGTCATGCTGTTGCCAGGTTGTTCTCCATTAACTCACCAACGCTGCTATGATCATAGGCCTATTTCTCAAAACACTCTTCTAACCCAAGTTGTTTTAAAAAGGAAGTAGCTTTTCTTTTGGAGGGGTGGGGGTCTATTTCATCCAGGAGGCACACAGAATATTGGCAGATGAGCATTGGTATTGTATTCTGATCCATATGTCTAGCGAATACACATAAAAACAGATTAGGGGTCGTCTCTACCAGTTGTTGAACAGAACATTCCTCCTTTACATTGGAATCCGTTTTCTTTGTGACAAATTGAGCGTGACTTTGTCCAGGTCAATAGGGAATCTTAAAGATTGATCATTATACCACGCAGATAATCAAATGTTGGATACATTGATGGTTGTGTCCCTTACCTTTAGAAAGCTCTCAGAACTGCACTTATGAAAATAAGAGTTCTTGTTTAAAACGAGACATAGCTTCAACATGTTCTTGGAGGGATGGCATAGTGTTTAAGTAATTCGTCAAGCATACCTGTATGCTAATAATTTTTTCACAAAAATATTCAATTCTTAGGTGGAACTTCAACAATCTGTCAATGCTGAGAAGACGTTACGCACAGAGTTGGAAAACGAAGTGCTGAAGTTAAAAAAGGAAGTTCAGGTGATGCTTCTACTTCTAAGAACACAATGCAAAAAAATGTTGCTGCAGTGTGTTTGATCCTACATGACATTCTCGGAATGATTCTTGAATGGACACGTCCAAGTAAAAGGAACACTTTAGTCACAGTTCTCCCACAATATATTTAAATGTGTGAGCTACAGATTCTGCATGATATCTTCGCCATTCCGCCTTGTCCGCTTCAGATGAAAGAATGTGAACGGATTGTGCTGCCCGCTTCTCGTTGCAGTCAGCTATATGAAGCCAACAAATAATAATTGAAAAAAGGCATTGAGGTGTTGTCTCAAGTCGCTACTCAGAATATATCATCCATACGAGAAAGGAAGGTTACAGTGGATGACTAGAAAGGAGAGTTACAGCAGACATAAAACCACTCAGAATCAGTGTTAAGACTAGCTTATTAACATTATATGCCATGTCTTGGCGCTTCTAATCCAATGCGGTCTCTTATTTCATTCAACAAAATGAAACAAGAGAACGTATTGTACACCATCATAACTGCCTTATCTCTCGTCTGCTGAATGCCACTGTTCTCTTTGAACACTCCAGCTTGACAATAAAAATTTCCGCAAAGTAGATTCTTTAAAACCTCTGCAAGCTTGCAAGTTTCCTAAGTGTTAGGAGAGATACTTTTCGCTGACACATGTAGCATTAAAGATTGATTATCAAGTTATGAAGGTCATGCAACTACCTGCTGGTAATAAATAAAAATTCTTGGCTGCTACACTTTCGTACTTAAATTTAAACGCTTGGTTCACAATAATTAGCGAGAAGTAAGCCCTAAAGCAATTTTTTTCTTTTTTCCAGGCACTCACGGTGAAAGAGGATGCTCAATATGGTCAGCTTTCTTTACAAATTTCGGTAGGTGTAAAGTTCAAGCTATTTTCTTTTCAGTTTTGTAAAGTTCTGTCAACCAGTTTTGATCACCTTTTTTGTGTCCCATTCTTCTCAGGAGACAGAAAATGCTGTGCAACGGCTTACACATGAAGTACACCTGGACCATGTATGTACTTAGAGCGAACTTCATTCACAAATTGACTGCGATAGTCACGTGTACAGTAGACTGTTGTAATAGTTTGAATATCAGGTCTACGTTAATCGCTGAAATAGCTTTCCAGAAACTTTGTAATAATGGTCTCGTACTAAGAAAGTCCTCAGCAATAATTAGTCTTGTCTTTGTGGTCCGCATATTTTCATCCCAATTTGAATCGCCCAGATCCGAGAACACCTTCGAACGTAATATGCCTGTCCTTCACTGCTCGAGAGAGAGTGCTAAGGTAGACTGGAACACTAGCCAGCGAAAAGGACACTTGAGTTTTAAATTTTTCTTCGCGTACAGCAAGTACTTTTGGCGTCTGCTTATCTATCTATCTAGCCGCTTACCATGACGATAGTTATAGCGCGAGAACAAAACGACGACACAGAGACAACAAGGACACGTGTCTTTTGTGTCCTTCTTGTTGTCTCTGTGTCGTCGTTTTGTTCTCGCGCTATAACAATCGTCATGCCATACCAACTAGCCCAAGCTGCCACACTTACGCTCTGGTTATTTCATGATCACATTCTTGATTTTGCGTGAGCCACAATTAGTAAATGAGGGGGGGGGGGGGAGCGTAAGATGGCCTGAAAAATACTACGCCCTGATCTAGCCTTGAATAATGTCACAATGCTGCCACGTGCGTCATCAAAAGCTTTCCGCCAGACGTGTGGCACATACGCGCAGGTCGGTATGTGCAACAAGTATACGCCCGTACGTGCCACAGGCGATTGACACTTTATATCTACCCAGGATTGGCAAGAAGGGACACGGGTAATGTTAACGTGTGAGCGTTAAGAAAAAAGCTGACATCGGAAGCATTGGCCTCACAAGTGCAAAAAAAAAATGTCACATTCTCAGTGGGAATCGAACCCAAGTATTGTGCGTAACCATCAAGCATTCTACCACACAGCCACGCCAGGTCTCGGAACTACTTTTCAAATGCAGGCTATTATGAAACGTCAATTGTGCTTGCAGTGCTAGCTATCCAATTTTACAAACATGACATATAATGTATATGTACTCCTGTGATACAGCTTTCACGTCGAGTTATCGTCATGTGTGATTAGGTGTCATGTGCTCAAGTTGATTTATTTAAGTGTTCCGGCACTACTATCCTCGCGAGCAACAGCGCTTCCTATCAGCTTATCACCTGTGGTGTTGCCAATACTTATGTTCCTGCTTATCGTTGCGCATGTGAAAGCAACTGGTTTATTAAACATCCGCAATTCTTCAATATATGTCTGTACGTGCAACATTTGTACATATATTTAGCGTCATTTCATGACTTGTCGTTCAATAAAAAAATACAACACGATCACCTTCCCTCCACATGCTTCACCTAACGTCGATTCCCAAAGTACACGAGGTCAGCCAAAATTCTTTTTTTTTTTTCAAGAGTAGACCTAAAGGATTTCTGACACCAAATTTGCAACCTCTAGATGTTTGCGTTGCGCGATTTTTTTTTTCTACACGTGGGCACTGCCCATCGATTATATATAGTGGTGGACATCAGCTTTACACTACCTTAGCTTGGTTTTATATAAGGGCGGGTACTGAAACAAGTTTCCAACTGAGAGAAAATTTGTCGCAATTGCCGTGGCCACTTTTAAATATACATGTTAGAGTACTTACGATTACATTTTGAGATTACCAGAAAAAAATTCACCGAGTGCGGTAAAAACATTCGCCACCAGAGATTTCACAGTGAGGTGTTTTTGAGGTTACTTTCTGCATAAATCAAACTGAACGGACTCCATGACGAAAATATTTCGGTGTGTACATTTGTATATTTTGCTTTGCTCTGAACAATGACATACTCTTATTCTTCTCTACAGCTAAAACCAGGCTTTGTTCACATCTGGAAGCTGCAGCCGTACCACGACCTGAAAACGGCAGCCATGACATCCGCCGAGACAATATCGTCGGGCACACTGTACATCAACACACCGGGATATCATGTTGAGTTCACAGTCGGATTCGGTAGCGGTTCCACTGCGTCACCGCCACACCTGTCGTTTAAGTGCCAGATTTGCCCCGGTCAATATGATGACATGCTGCCCTGGCCCTTCAAAAACAAGGTGAGGATCGTATATATATATATATATATATATATATATATATATATATATATATATATATATATATATATATATATATATATATATATATATATATATATACATATATATATATATAGCACACTCATGAAAAGAACACAATCTTCTGCGATTGCACCCCTGAGTGCCTTAGAATTATGCCGTGCGAGTTTGATGATTTTATCGTTGCACATCTTAACTTCAAAGTGAAGGGCTTATACAATATGAAACATAAAGAGTGGTGTTACATGCAAAACGAACACGGCACAAAGTTTCACAGTCACAATGCATGAACACAGAATTTCTTCGTACGAAACTTAATAATTAATAAGGCAAGAAGTCGGAGGAGCTTTAATATTATTTTTGAGAGATTTGGGTCACATATCCTTGAACATTTTTTATCGCCTGTGTACGTCTGGTAAAGGGTCAATAAAGGCAACTATTAAGTCATTTTTGATTTTTGAAAAAGTGGTCCAGAAACCTCGTAGTGTTACTTTTGGGCCAAATAAGTGCTTATTTTTAAATAAAATCACGTTTCAGTGATCCGCATTGCGTTAGCACACTTCAAATTACCCGCTGAAAGCAAAATGCCTCGCATCACTGTTGCCGTGCATAACGTTGACCGGCTTTCCTGTGCGGCCGCCGAGAATAGTAGCAGGAAAACCAAACCAAAAGGATCCACAGCAGCAACAATGGCCATTGAAGAATTTCCAGCCATTGGCTTCGAGATGGCAGACGGGCTCGTTCCAACTAGGCTCCGATAGATGGCACGACCAGTCCAGTTTACCCAGACGAAAAACTTTTGAATCAATTGCGCCATTCGCCATAGTGACGTCTGGTGTTGTTTTCTTCATGAATAGAAGAGAAACGAGCCTATAGCAGCACTTTATTGCGACTATTTATACACAGGAGGTTATTTCTTTTGTGCAGCAAGTTCAAATACTAGTGAATAATTGTAGGCGGTTCCTTTCACGTCATTGGGATCATTTTGTGAACGTCCTACTGCGGCGCATGTGTTCTCGTTAGTTTGCCTTATTTTCTTGGTGAGTAGAACACTACTATTGCTAATATTGTCGCTTTAGATGTTTTCAACCACTATACATAGCCATAGCTACCAACCACTATACATAGCCTTCATAGACTACGAGAAGTCGTTTGATTCAGTAGAAATATCAGCCGTCATGCAGACACTGTGGAATCAGGGCGTAGATGAAGTATATATAAACATTCTGGAAGAAATCTACAGGGGATCAACTGCTACCATAGTGCTTCATAAAGAAAGCAACAGAATACCAATCAAGAAGGGTATAAGACAGGGGGACACAATCTCCCCAATGCTATTTACCGCGTGCTTACAGGAGGTTTTCAGAAGCCTAGAATGGGAACAGTTAGAGATAAGAGTTAATCAAGAATACCTTAGTAACTTGCGCTTCGCCGATGACATTGCATTGCTGAGTAACCCAGGGGACGAATTGCAACTCATGATTACGGAGTTAGACAAGGAGAGCAGAAAGGTAAGTCTTAAAATTAATCTGCAGAAAACGAAAGTAATGTACAACAACCTCGGAAAGGAGCAGCGCTTCGAGATAGGTAATAGTGCACTTGAAATTGTAAAAGACTATGTCTACTTAGGGCAGGTAATAACCGCAGAGCCTAACCACGAGATTGAAGTAACTAGAAGAATAAGAATGGGGTGGAGCACATTCGGCAAGCACTCTCAAATTATGACAGGTAGATTGCCACTATCCCTCAAGAGGAAGGTATATAACAGCTGTATCTTGCCGGTATTTAGCTACGGAGCAGAAACCTGGAGACTTACAAAGAGGTTTCAGCTTAAATCGAGGACGACGCAGCGAGCAATGGAAAGAAAAATGGTAGGTGTACCCTAAGAGACAAGAAGAGAGCAGAGTGGATTAGGGGACAAAGGGGGGTTAAGGATATCATAGTTGAAATAAAGAAGAGGAAATGGACATGGGCCGGGCATGTAGCGCGTAAACAGGATAACCGCTGGTCATTAAGGGTAACTAACTGGACTCCCAGAGAAGGGAAGCGGGTTAGGGGGAGACAGAAGGTTAGGTGGGCAGATGAGATTAAGAAGTTTGCAAGTATAAATTGGCAGCAGCAAGCACAGGACCGGGTTAACTGGCGGAACATGGGAGAGGCCTTTGTCCTGCAGTGGACGTAGTCAGGCTGATGATGATGATGATGATGATGATGATGATGATGATGATGATGATGATGATGAGATGTTTTCATACATTGAGCCTTCACGCTCCCGTAAATTGTTGTTGGTTTTAGTGGTCATTTAAGATTTAAAATTAGGTGCGAATGGATTTGAGCATTCAGACCTCTGTATGTCTGCTCTGTATGAGGTAACCCAAATACGTCCCCCTTTGTGTAACAGCGGGTATGGTGTTTGGCTGCTGACTCACAAGTCTCGGGTTTTCTTCGGGCCACGGTGGTCGCATTTTGATGGAGGTGAAATGGTAGAGACCCGTGTTCAATGCGATGTCATGGCGTGTTAAAGAACCCCAGATGATTGAAATTTCCAGATCCCTACACTACGGCTTCTCTCGTAAATATATCGTGGTTTTCGGACGTAAAGCCCCTGATATTGTCACTAACTTAACCATTTGTTCCACTTGGTCACGAGAGCGAGCCATGCGGCTCAATCCGTGCTGCGAAATCTGCGCAGCAACCACTACACAGTTTCTGGCACTAACATTCCAGTTCATTCAGCTATATCATAGCAGAAAATGCTCCTTTTTTCCACCATCTGCAGTCTGGACAAAAAAAAAACAATTTAAATGTTCCCCTTTTCCAGATCATCGTGGTTCTTGTAAACCAACTAGAAGAACAAGCCCGACGGTCTTTCGAAATGGATGCGGCGTCGGCCGAACACGCCATCGAGTGCTTGAAGAAGCCAGAGTCCGGTCAACGGAACCCCAAATTCGGCGTCTCCCAGATCATATCCGTGCCGCTGCTTGAGAACGTCAAGAAGGGATTCCTCTCCCAGAATTGCGTCGTATTTAAGATCATCGTGCCATCTATTTAATTATTAAGTCACCATACCTACTCAGACGATTTCCACACAATACGAATTATTCAGGTTTTCCCTCAAATTCCTACGAAAATGTACAGCAACTGTCTGGAATATACGTGAGGAGCCTATGAGGTGTTTTTTTTTTCAAAAGATCCGAATGCAGCAATTGAAACTAGGCTAAATTTCACGAGAGCGTAAAGCGAGCCAAACAATCTTTAACTTCTAAAAGAGTTCCAATCAAAATGGGGCAGTTGCTTATCGTGTACGTCTACTATTGAAGTGACAGTTGATTCTTCAACGTTGTCCCGTTGGAGTGGAACCGTGAACATAGCAAACTGAATCTGCAAGTGCTATGGTAGTCTTAGTGTAGGCTTGTAAGCACAGCAAGTCAGCTGTAATTTGTTAGTGAACGCCAGTCGGTCTTTTTTTTTTCGGTCATGTTTTCCAACTTCTTCGCCCGTTTCAGAGAAAGACATCGAAATTGTCATCCCTTGCGCCTCAGCGTATATTCCAAACATGAAATAAAGTTACCTCCTTTTTTTTTTGCATCATCTGTCGTTCACGATGAGTAACTGAACTGGAGAGTGTGTCGCACACCTAGATGCTGAGTTCGCGAGAACCGTGAGCTCGGTTTCTGTTTTCCAAGCGCCTGGACACTTTTCATGAACAAGCAAGCGAACTCTATTTCGTTCATCTAATGCAACACACTTCTATTAACCGACCTTGAAAATCTCAATAGGCAAAGAAGCCAAGCGATGCGTCGGTGATGTTATTTGTAGCTTGCAACCTAACTGTAGTAATTATGACACAAATATATATTAAATCTAACAAAGGAATGCTAGTGATCCAGCAGCGTCGCAATGACGCGTTCTCATTGCTGGCTCGCATGGCGCCCCGAACATTGACTCGCTGTCTTAAAACACCCCATCCCTTACTGAGCCAGCGTGATCACCAGAAGTGTGAACGCGAGGAATGCAAGACGCCACCCCGCGGATCTGTGCACAACTGAACAAATAATCACTCTGTTGTGGAGCACTGCATTTGGGGTCCTCTCCGTCATTAACGCAAAGCACACTCGAAGGCTGTTGGCGAAAGCGTGAAAGGGCTAGAAGAGAGGGTGGTGAACGGTTAGATCAGGCGCATCTGGCTGGCATTGCCAAAATAGTGAAGGTGATGCTCAGTAATACGCCCACACAATAGGAAGTAAAAGGGTTATCGAGGTTGCTCCGTTAGAGGAGTAACTAAACTGTCACGCCCATTGCACCATTTCGGGAGTAACTGTGAAGGAGCAACCGGAGTGAGAAGCGCTACCGTTGCGCCCCCGGGTCACGTGAAGGAGCAACCGCACTCTCGCGGTTACTCCACAAAGGAGCAACAGTGTTTTTGTGCAAAAGAAAGAATCATAATGTAACCATAGAGTTTCCTAAAATTAACTAGAGAAATCTCTGGCGCTGCGATCGTTCAGCGACAATGGGAATGATGGGTAGTACACACATTTGCCTAGTCTTTGTACTTGCGGGTGGTCAACCGTACTTGCGGCTTTGAATTATTGCTGGTTACGGTTTTGTTTTGAAGAAAAAATGAACCCTTTTGAACTTTGTGACCTGGTTTGAAATGGTAAAACTAAAAAAATAAGGTTGCGAAGCGCCAACGCTGAACATTTGCTTTTTTTTTTTCATAAAAAAACAGCACCAAGTCACACGAACACACACGGAGCCAGAAGCAGGCCAAAAGTACAAAAAGTAGTCAAATGTGTGTGCCACTCATCATTCCCATGCTCGTTGAAGCGCCGTGCGTTGCAGCTCCCATAGACACTAGCGCCAGAGTTCCCTCTAGTGCATATTAGGGAATTCTATGATTGTAACAAAACTGATTGTTGGCCTAGTTGGTACTTGCTTAATGACATGATTTGGCCGCAAATAGTACACACACAAAGTAAAGAAACACTCAACGACAAGCACAAGCGGCACTTCCAACTAAAGTAGACCGCGTGCAAATCCAGCCTTAAGTTACAACATACAGACATGCGCAGTCTTCAGACAGCCTTACGCTATCCAGCTATCAAAAAATCTCTTCTCCGATAAGTACAACGTCACCGACGGTTCGCTGTTACACCTTTCACCTTTCTTTTTCAGGTAATAGGCTTTCATCAACGCACGTGCAGTGTTATACCTACTTCTACCTAGAATCTTGAACTCGTTCAAACGTAGTACACACTCGCAGGCTTTACAATGCATAGGCGAATGCGCCAAGCCATCTTTCAATAAATTTAATTCATTCTTCCTAACCCGTTCAGTAATACAGCGCCCGCTAGTCTTGATGTACGAGTTTCCACGATCTGTACGAGTTGCTTTTGCGGAAAGCAAGAAGTGGAAGTACTAGAGCTCCCACGGGAGAACAAGGAACTGAAACCGTAAGACCTGCAGTGATTCCTTATGCTCATAAGGTCTCCTACATTCTGAAACAGGGTAGCAGGCCAGTGTGGGGTACATGACGCCTTTTCCGCGCCCGTAAAACTGGCTCAGCTGTGCCCGAGAACTGCTAGAGAGGGGGGAGGGGGAGGCCAGCCATCAGGGATGCGGCAAGAAACATGGCACGATGTACGGGAAATGTGCCAAAGACGTGGTTTATGACATTCCCATTTCTTGTGGCAACTCGTACATTGGGACTACCGGGCGTTGTATTAATTAACGGGTTAGGGAGCATGAATTAAAAGCATTACTTAGCTCCACAATGCTGTGTGCAATCTTTTGCGCACATTTTGTCTCTTGGAGGAGCCTTTAAAGAGCCCTCTTCGTGGTAACTGCGCAGTTGCTCCAGAAAACTTTTTTAGGGTGCAACATGGCGAGAATTCCGAAACATAACACAGCGAGGCGTCAACGTGCTGCTGGCGTGGCTCTGTCGCGGGCCAACCGATGAGTAGGACAACACGGTCATGGTTGAAGGCACAACGCAAGGCAGCACGCTCGACGTCCCCCCCCCCTCCCCCGCACAGAAATCTTACCGACATCTAACACACCCGCTATTGTGAATGCGTAATACTTTGACTGTTTCAAACAGGCGCGACGATTCGTAGATTATCGGCAGCGATGCGCAAATGGAAAGTGATAAGCACCCTTTCTGCACTCGTTTCTCGCATCCTGCTTTCGCAGCGCCTGCCGTCTGCGCGACTGCGAGCAACGATACAGCCGGAAGAGCTTCTGTGCCTTCGGTCGCTGCTTATCGTTTGTTGCTATGGCAGCGGATATGGCACCGCTTCGGTTTCAGTCGTCACGCCAGCTATAGCCGCTTCGAAGCGTCGCTCCGTCAGGGCAAGGTAGGTGTCATGTTTTCTTGCTTGCAGACTTCCGTAATTACGTGAATATATCACCGTAATCTTGTATTTAGGTCCCTGTCATGAACTAGTTTGGGGTTGGGCGCGAAGGCTTCATTTTACACGTCCAGCGGCAAGTTATAACACGGATGCGATTGCAAGAAAGACCCGGTGATTTCGTTTTGTTGACACTGCCAGCAAGGCTTTTCGGATAAGCCTGCAGGTAGGCATTTATCGGTACTGAAACAAGGAGGTGCGTTTTGTCGTTACACCAAGTGCTGCTCGGATCTCTTGCTTTCGTCGGTGGGCGCAGATAGTTCGGAATCGCCGTGCTGGCTGACCTACACAGACTAGGCCTCGCGAGCCCGGTTTCAATATAAGCGTCGTACTCGTCAATATTTAACGTGAGACAATTTCGTTCCGCCACCCCTTCTCTCACCTATATAAACTATACGATGCACAGAACTGGTGGGGGAGAGCGCAACATTCTTTTTATTAGCACCATAACTGTCGCTACATGCAGTTGCTTGCGATAACCATGTAACATCGCTATAAATATGCCGCTAAAGGTGGTGTTGGCTGTGTTATGAGTGTTCGAGACGAAATTTTGTGTATGTCACCAAAATTGCAGACGCTGAAAGCATAATTACGTACAATCAGTAGACCAAAATTTTCGTGTTTTCATCCACGATCACTTACGCACTCGCTGCCTCAATTTGTGAATTAGTTCAACGAAATCAGGTCATTTACTAGCACTTTGTTTAGAAATATTCTCTGTTGTTCACGCCGCCTTGATGTCGCCTACTTTCGGATTTTCTAGCTTTCGAAATTTTCACTTAATACGCGCCCTTTCTCAAATCTGTGCGGGGCTGAAATCTGAACGTTGTCTTAACTAAAGATTCAATCAGAGCGATTACTCGTTGACAGGTAGCGTCACATATGGAGCATAATTCTTCCGTTATCTGTAAATGATAGGGAACTGTCGGTTATAATTTTCTGCGCTAATAAATGTCATTGTCACAGCGAACGTAGCAGCACCCTTTAGTGATAAATTTGTTATTCCGACGATCACGCCACCTTTGTCATTCTTACCCACACAGTGTATGTTTTCAGCTCATCATTTCTTAGCCGGTTCCCAAGTTGGCTTATACCTATCTGATTGCAAAAGAATTGCAAGCTGTGCCAGATGGTGAAAGTTCTGGAAGATATTTCAAAAGCCAGCGCACACACCTGCATGGCCAAAAGAGTAGTGTTGAGTGTTGCTGCTACTTCTTTTTCCCACTCCTGTCTTTGTGTTGGCTATTAAAATATATTAAAGAGCTGACTTGTTGGCAAAAAAAAAATGCAGGGGTAAACAGTCTGAATTTCTAATTGTTTTCTTTTTTCATACATTATGAATTCCGCGCTTACAAATGTCATGCATAAAATTAGACATTCCCAATTATAATTGACATCAGTTGAAACTACACTGTAGACAGCATGTTTCGCGGTTACCACAGAGTACTAAGCTAAGAGTACAGCAACATGTTCGAGTACAGTTGTTTTGCGGTAAATGAACGTAATGATTAAACACCTGTATTATTAACATTATTATTAAAACATAACGGCTTTTTTTTTGTCAACGACCTGTCATATTTTCTATGATTAGCATTTACTAAATCTTCTGTGTGTGTATGGGGGGGGGGGGTGCTCTAGTACAGTTGTGGTATAACACTAACATTAACCTTGCATGAACAAGACACCACTGGATTATCGAATGCATTCATGGCTTAAGCCACATAACGATGCACGCAGCGTTGTATTTTGTCAGTTGACAGTAGTGGTCTAGTACATTTACTTTTGTTTTTCACGGCACCCTTTTGGATCCATGCCTGTGCTTGAAACGAGAACGAAAAAGTGTTTCGCGATATGCGTGCTTTTCTGAATTTGGCCAATAACTGCGGTAGAATACGTACCACGTACAACGTAACTGAAAATCATGCCTGACTTGAACGCACTACAGATGTGCGTTCGCTTCTAAAGGCGGCGAAAACAGATAAGTTGCTGATTAACACATTTCATATAAGCTTATTCTCTCTATTGCAATCTCGGCTGTTTTTTTTTTTGACATCGCCGCCATCGCCAATCACCATATATATATATATATATATATATATATATATATATATATATATATATATATATATATATATATATATATATATATATATATATATATATATATATATATATATATATATATAAATGTTAAGGCGTTTAATAGCCGGTCCACAGCGAGCAAGCACAATGGCGACAGTAACGGCCAAGCACGGGCTCTCAGTGCGAGCGGCGTCCTTGTTGGGTAGCCCCACTAGAAGGTACTGAAGAGTTCGACCCATTTCATAGTTCGGAGGCTTCGCTACAATTACCCCGGGGTCGAAGAAGGAGCCGCCTGGCGACCTAACAGCTTGTTATTATGAGCGGGTCATAATAAGCCTTCAGGCGCTCCACGTTGACGATGTCTCGCCCACGGCGGCGCATGTCCGAAGATTGTTCAACAGGTTCGATCAGATGGTTGACGGGTGAGGTGCGCTCGATGACACGGTAGGGGCCTTCGTATTTGGGACGTAGTTTGGAAGAGAGGCCAGCGGCAGAGGTCGGGATCGAGAGCCATACAAGCGCACCAGGAAGGAACGTGGGCTCAGAAGTGGTGCTGGCATCACGGATACTCTTCTGCCGCTCTTGCTCGTGCGTCGTAAAAGTCTTGGCAAGCTCGCGACACTCTTCAGCAAGCCTGGCTGTCTCGGAAATAGGTGTACACTCAGATGGATCCGGCGTGTACGGGAGTATCGTGTCCATGGTGTGCGACGGGTGCCTTCCGTACAGCAAGTAGAAAGGTGAAAAACCAGTCGTGCTCTGAGGGGCGGTGTTGTAGGCGTAGGTGACGAAGGGCAGTATATTATCCCAATTAGTGTGGTTGGCAGCGACGTACATAGAAAGCATGTCGCCGAGGTTGCGGTTAAAGCGTTCGGTGAGGCCATTCGTCTGTGGGTGGTAAGCAGTAGTTTTGCGGTGGACAGAATGGCACTCCGTCAGAATGGCTTCGACGACTTCCGACAAGAAGACACGGCCTCGATCGCTGAGAAGCTCTTGGGGTGGTCCGTGGCGCAGTATAAATCGATGCAGCAGGAAGGACGCAACATCGCGCGCAGCAGCCGCAGGGAGAGCGGCGGTTTCGGTGTATCGCGTTAAATGGTCAACGGCAACGATGGCCCAGCGGTTACCAGCCGACGTCAGAGGAAGTGGTCCATACAAATCGATACCTACGCGCCCAAAGGGACGGTCAGGGCAAGGTAACGGTTGTAGACTGGCGTGCGACATGTGAGCTGACGGTTTACGGCGTTGGCAAGTGAGGCAAGAGCGAACGAACTGCTGCACATAGCGGTACATCCCGCGCCAGAAGTAGCGTTGTCGAATGCGATGGTAGGTTTTGAATACCCCAGAGTGCGCGCATTGCGGATCAGAATGGAAGGATTCACATATCTCTGACCGCAGACTGCGGGGTATCACGAGTAACCACTGCCGGCCGTCGGCGTCGTAATTGCGTCGGTGTAGAAAGCCGTCACGAATGGCGAAATGACGAGCTTGACGACGCAATGCACGCGTGGATGGCGTTGCGGATGGATCAGAGAGCAAGTCGATCAGCGGGCCGATCCAATTATCCTGTCGCTGTTCGGTAGCGATTATGTCAACGTCAATGGCAGAAACAGCAGCCGAGGATACTGAGCAGAGCACATCACCTTCAGGCAGAGGGGAGCGCGAGAGGGCGTCGGCATCAGCATGCTGGCGTCCATTGCGGTACAGCACGCGGATGTCGTAGTCTTGTAAACGAAGAGCCCAACGGGCGAGACGGCCTGAGGGATCCTTCAATGATGAAAGCCAGCATAGTGCATGATGGTCGGTGACGACATCGAATGGGTGACCATACAAATACGGTCGAAACTTTGTAAGAGCCCAGACGATCGCCAGGCACTCTTTCTCCGTGACGGTGTAGTTTGTCTCAGCTCTCGTGAGCGTACGGCTTGCATATGCTACGACATATTCAGGGAATCCGGGTTTTCGCTGCGCCAGGACAGCGCCGAGGCCTACACCGCTGGCGTCTGTGTGCACCTCCGTCGGGGCCGTAGGGTCGTAGTGGCGTAGAATGGGAGGAGATGTCAACACATGGCGGAGCTTCGCGAACGCGTCGTCGCACTCAGACGACCACGAATTGAGGGACCCGTTAGTTCCAAGGAGCTTCGTCAGCGGTGATATGATCGTGGCAAAGTTTCGTCTGAAGCGTCGGAAGTACGAGCACAGGCCCACGAAACTACGCAGTTCTTTGACGGACGCAGGTTTGGGGAATTCGGCCACGGCCCGAAGCTTGGCTGGGTCAGGAAGAATGCCATCCTTGGACACGACGTACCCAAGGATGGTGAGTTGCCGTGCTGCAAAGCGGCACTTCTTCAGATTTAGTTGCAAGCCGGCATCGCTGACACGTGCAAAAACTTCTTTCAGACGTTGGAGGTGCGTAGAGAAATCTGGAGCGAACACCACAACGTCATCGAGGTAACACAAGCACGTGTGCCATTTCAAGTTGCGCAGAACGGTGTCCATCATGCGCTCAAAGGTCGCAGGTGCATTACATAGACCAAACGGCATGACGTTGAATTCGTACAAGCCGTCGGGTGTGATGAACGCAGTCTTCGGTCGAGCGTCATCAGCCATGGGTACTTGCCAGTACCCCGAGCGCAGATCGAGAGAAGAAAAAAATTCGGCTCCGTGAAGGCTGTCAATTGCGTCATCGATGCGCGGCAGTGGGTAAACATCCTTGCGAGTGATCTTATTGAGCCGTCTGTAGTCTACACAGAACCGCGCAGAACCATCTTTCTTCGCAACAAGAACAACAGGAGACGCCCATGGACTGTCCGAGGGTCGAATAACGTCGCGTCTGAGCATATCATCAACCTGCTCGTCAATTTCCCGACGTTCAGCAGGCGACACGCGGTAGGGACGTTGCCGTAATGGTGGATGGGCACCAGTGTCGATACGATGCGTAACAGCGGACGCACGACCGAGAGAACTTCGCCCGACATCGAAAGAAGAACGATATTCTCGCAAAAGGTTCAGAAGCTGGGAACGCTGTACCGACGTGAGGTTGTCATCAATGCAAGGGCCAAATACATCAGGAAATGACGAATCAGAAGTGGAAACAGCACTGATGGTGCGCAAATTGGGACAACGCGAGTCATCAGGTACGTCCAGGACTTGTGCGTTTTTGCACTGGTTCCACTCTGCCGAGACATTCCCCTCGAACCAAGGTAACAGTGTACGGGGATGGGTTGGTCACGAAAATAGAGGCGTTGCCCTGGGTGATTTGCACGGTCGCGAAAGGTACTAGCAACCCTTTCCTTCGGCAAGCACGGTCGGATGGCGAAACGAGTGCAATTGTGTCGGAGAGTCCAGCGCAGTAGACAGATACACCCATCGTGGAGCTTGGAGGCACTAGGGTATCGTCTTTCACGAGAATCTTGCTCACTTTCGAAGAACTGTCTTCCGGCGTCAAATGCGAGAAGGGGGAGAGTTCAATTTCGGCGGTGGCACAATGGATGACGGCGTCGTTGCGGGAGAGAAAATCCCACCCCAGGATGACGTCATGAGAGCATGCGGGAATGATGATGAATTGGGCGACATACAGAACGTCCTGAACGACAACGCGAGCTGTGCACCCTGCTGTAGGATGGATACGATGCAAACCGGCGGTACGAAGGGACAATCCAGAAATTGGCGTCGTCACTTTACGAAGCAAGCGGCAAAATTTTTCGTCCATAACAGATACTGCAGCTCCTGTGTCAATAAGAGCAGATGCGTGAACACCGTCCACAAGCACGTCAATGACATTAGATGGGCGGCTCTGAGGGCTTTCACAATGCGATAGCGTCGCAGTCCTTGCCTCGGGGACTGCGACGACTAGTTTTCCCGCTCGTGAGCAGCTGAACTTGGCCGCATGGGGGACGGGGAACGACGTCGTGGAGACGGTGACCTACGAGAAGATGAAGCTAGGCGAGTTGGCGGTGGCATAGACGATGTTTCCTCGTGATAGGTACGCCTAATCTGGCCAGCAACAGGCGACGAGATATGGGGCGTCTGTACGCGAGTGCAATAACGTGCTACGTGGCCGGCGTAACCGCAGGCAAAGAAATGGGCCGGTTGTCGGATGTGCGCCATCGGTTCGCCGGGGTAGGTCTTGTCCATGACGCAAGAGCCGATGGACGGAACGGTGGCTGGAAAGGCTGCAGGGGGTGCTGGAGCTGAGTCTGAGAGGTCACGTCAACATACGTAGCCGGCATACCCGCTGCAAAGGATGGAGGTCGTGCGGCAGCTTCGGCGTAAGTCAGTGGGGCGGGCGCTTGAACGACTGGAGGCGGCCTGGCGACCACTTGGGCGTAACTTGGGGGTACAGGAGCCGGAAGCTGCTGTGGGTGGTACGCAGGCATAACCTCCGCTATTTCCTGCTCAATCGCTCGGCGGATGGGGGGGGGGGGGGAATGGTAGTGGCCGATTGTTGAGCAGCCGGTGGGTGGGCGAAGGGCAGGAGAGAGAACTGCCGTGCGATTTCCTCACGTATGAAGGACTTGAGGTCTGCCAGCAGTGCCACCTGGTCACAGCTCGCCTCCAAGCCTGCAAGCCCTGCATCTCGTGGTGTGGAGCGACGGGTCATCGAACGCTGCCGGCGGAGCTCCTCGTAGCTCTGGCACAGCGTGATGACCTCAGCTACTGTGCCTGGGTTTTTGGCCAGCAGCATCGTGAAGGCATCATCGGCAATGCCCTTCATGACGTTCCGGATCTTGTCTGATTCGGACATGCTGTCGTTGCATTTCTTGCATAGGTCCAAGACGTCTTCAATGTAGCTGGTGAATGATTCACCGGCCTGCTGAGCGCGTTCGCGTAAGCGCTGCTCGGCTTGCAGCTTACGAACGGCAGGGCGGCCAAAAACGTTGGTGATAGCGGTCTTAAAATCGGGCCAGGTTGCGAAATCAGACGCGTGGTTGTTATACCACATGCCGGCCACACCCGCGAGGTAGAAAACCAGGTTGCCGAGGTTGCCTGCCTCGTCCCAATGATTGGGGACGCTGACGCGTTCGTACATGACGAGCCAGTCCTCGACGTCGGTGTCATCCGCGCCGGTGAAGACAGGTGGGTCGCGGATGCGGGGGACACCGGAACATGGCGTCGGCGCAGGAGGAAGCGTTTGCTGGGCGGCGTCTTGTTGCATGGTTGAAGGCACGGTACGGGATCTAAGCTCCAAGGGCATCGAATGTGAACCGAAGATGTTTGAAGGGCACAGCACTCTCCACCAAAATGTTAAGGCGTTTAATAGCCGGTCCACAGCGAGCAAGCACAATGGCGACAGTAACGGCCAAGCACGGGCTCTCAGTGCGAGTGGCGTCCTTGTTGGGTAGCCCCACTAGAAGGTACTGAAGAGTTCGACCCATTTCATAGTTCGGAGGCTTCGCTACAATATATATATATATATATATATATATATATATATATATATATATATATATATAGGGGAAAAAACTCTCGACTATCTCCCCGAAGGGAGTTCTGATGGGGCGCGAAGCAGCAGCGGTGTGAAAGGCGTTGACCCGGTAGAAACGGGCGTCAACGCGTGTGCTGAAAGAACAGTTTGAAGCAAAACTCGATGCCGCGTTTACTCGAGTAAACGTTTGTTTGAATCGCAATGACGCGGAAGGTGGGGCGCGTTAAAGACATTTGCACTCGCCTTCCTTGGCTCGCGTCTCGTCGGGGTTACTCGCGCGCCGTCTGTATTCTCAAACGCAATCATTGTTCTTAACTCGCACCTTGTCGGTGTCGCTGGTCTTCCACTGCCGACGCTTGCAGTCGGATTCCCTGGCTCGCGTGTCGTCGGTGTTGACGTCGCCATTCGCGAACGCGTTCAGCTTCGCTAACCCTCGCAACACCAGCGACCGCCGGGAAAGGTATGCGCGCACTAGCGGGAAATATGCCGTGACGGTGTCCCGCCCGTCGGCGTAATCGCGTGGCAAGCAGCGGCGTGCTGTCCATAATCTCGGCGCCGCGAGATTCTCAAGACGCGCGCACCTGCCGGCTCGCGGCTTGTTCTCGCCGACAGGTGAAGAGAGTTAGCGTGGACGAAATGATGCCCACGCGAAGAGTGGGCTTAAGCGGTGGAGAGTGTGAACCGAGGGAGCTGATATGCGGCAGGCGAAGGAGAGAGACGTCACCGCGCACTGCTAGGAGGGCGTGACCTACTTGGCATCGCTCCAACACCTGCGGCGAGGGGAGCTGTGCGGACGGAGGGACAGCGTTACACAGGCTTGTCATAGCTGCTTTACATCTAAAAAAAGCCACCCACGCTCGGCGCTTAGCTCCTAGCTCGTCGCGATGCGCCGAAGCACGCTTTTTATTTATAGATATTGTGATCTGTTCCCAGATCTTATCACGGTGGTTATACGTGAAAAATACAAACAACAAAATAAGCGAGCGCTTATCCTTCGGTGGGGACAATCGTGTGCCTTCGCCTTTTACTGGAACGATTGCGTTAGTTGCCGGGCCCACACAGGTCCCTTCGCTCGCTGCACGCCGTTCGAGAAAAGAGCGCACTTTTCATACACATCGATGTGTAACAACTGGAAAACTTGTTAGTTTGCACTCATCTGTACTTGTAATTACGCTTCGCACACCGTTTGTGATAAGCATGGCTTCAAGCGTCGAGCTGTAAACGTTAGTTCACGCTCATCCTGTGACGGTGTTGTTCTCGCGCGTCATTTGTGCGTGAGCCGCGTGACTATTTACAGTGAAAGGTGTTATGATATCACAGCTCGGGTCTCGCGCAGGGCCGTACTTGTCAACCACCACTGCCGCCGCCGGCGTGCTTAAACACATAGCGCGAAATTAATAAAAAAAACCTAGTAACAATGACACACTGGGACTTGATCCTGGGTCCACTGGGTGCCAGCCCAGTATTCTACCACTGAGCTACGCCGGTGCTTGGGACTTGTTGGCAAACTTGCCTTAGGCAGACTTGATGTCGGGAAAGCAAACGCGTCAAAACGACTTATAAAGCATTTTTAAAACGCGAAAGAACAAGCAGTCGTTGCACAATGCAATTAGCGTAAAGAGTGGGTCGTCCATTGCTCGAAGCCATTACAAAAAGCTTGTGTTTGTTCCGCTAATAACTGTGGTGCATACCCAGGCGTAATTTCTCAATCATCGTCAGCCACTGCATGAACAATTGGCACGCAATCACTCGCAATAGTTTAGCAAATACCACGCTTCTCAGAAGAATTTAAAAAAAATTACATGCCGACTGCTGGCGTACTAACCTGAAACTTTTACTATTAATGCCTTAGTGCGCATCACACAAGTGTGCTTGCAGCAGTTACCCAATAAGTGTTTAGATAAGGCTTTGAAAGGATGCTCTTTTAGCTTTCGCTGGGGCTGTGCTGAAACTTCCACGCAGGCCTGGCGTTTTTTTTCCTTGCCTATGGGTGAAAATTACGCTTGAGAATAGTTCATGGAAAGATGTCTTGGCGGCTCGATGTGATGATAAATCACCGCACGATGAACATAGCAGGCGCCTAAAATTTTGAATAAGGAGCTTCTCATTCACAGGCATACCAAGGTGCTATGTTGTCTCTTGCAGATAAGCTTGCGGTAAACAGTTCGTAATCATTAACTGATCTTTTAGCCTAAACAATGCCAAATGCATCACTTCGACACAGTGGCACGGAATCGTGATGATTTATTCTTCATTTCATTTACATGTTTCATCAGGCCTGCTGCAATCCTAGACGATATGCTGTTTATTCTTTTGTGTGTGTGCGTAGTGTGTATCACACCACAGCTGATAGTTCCATATCCTCTGCACACTGTTTGGCCTAGGATCGTGATATACTTCCTGTGACAAAATATACCCGATCAAGAAGAACCGACCAGGCTAATACAATTGACAGCTACTTCTTCCGTTTTGTAGTTCAGGCTTTTTGTGTTGGCAGACATGCTCACTAAAGAAATCGGGCGCCGCGTTGGTATGGCGTTACGGTGCTCGGCTACTGCTGCAAATGTCGCTGGTTCGAACCCGGCTGCTAGGTGCAGCATTACCGAAGAGGCGAAATTCTAGAGGGCTCTTTTAGTGTGGCATGTCAGTGCACGGAAAAAAAAAAAACACCAGACGGTCTAAACTTCTCGAGTCTTCAATTACGTCATACCTCGTAATTATAAAGTGGCTTGGCCACATTAAACCCTAGATAAGCATGAATAAGTCAGACACGGTGGTGTGAACACTTGCGAGTTCACTGCACATTACTTCAGCGTAATCTTAAGAATGCCACTTGTTTTTCAGTGACTCCTCGTCACTGCAGTTTGTAAGCGTGATGTCTCTAAATAATTGCGCTCCCTTTTGCAGCGTCATGTCGGAAGTCGTGTTACTCCGAGACTTTGAGGACGATGTTCCCAAGGACTTAAGGATCAGCTTCTGCGAGAGCTTGCCGCGGGAGGCGCTGTGCATACTGTGTGAAAACGTGTCCGCCCGTCTGTACAAAGATCGAAAGGGACACGGTTACTGCAGATCCTGTCGTGAAATGTGCAAGCGTGAAGATATGTTCCACTGCGCTACTTGCAAAGACGACTTTTATGTTTGTGAGGTAAGGAAAAGTGCCTTGCAAGTTGGATCTATCTATCTATCTATCTATCTATCTATCTATCTATCTATCTATCTATCTATCTATCTATCTATCTCTCTATCTATCTATCTATTCGCCTATCTATTCGCCTATCTATTTACCTATCTATGTGCCTATCTATCTGTCTATCTATCTATCTATCTATCCCCCTATCTATCCGCCTATCTATCTATCTCATCTTAGAACAGATAAAACGTATTACAAGCTACTCGCTTGTGATATAGGAGTGCGAATACCTGTTCTTCTAGCCTGCAGTGGAAAGTAACGCATACTGATGGAGAATGCTGGAAAATATCGGTACTCCTATATGGAACTTCATGCTGAGCTACCTTAAGCTGTCCCGCCCCGCCGAGGTGGTCTAGTGGCTAAAGTACTCGGCTGCTGACCCGCAGCTCGCGGGATTGAATCCCGGCTGCGGCGGCTGCATTTTTGATGCAGGCGAAAATGCTGTAGGCCCATGTGCTCAGATTTGGGTGCACGTTAAATAACTCCAGGTAATCGAAATTTCCGGAGCACTCCACTACGGTATCTTTCTTAACTAAAGGTGGTTTTGGGATAGTAAACCCCCCCAAATCAATCAATGAATCTTAAGCTGTCCCGTAGTTTCACTTCATCTAAGCATCGTGATGAAAATGATTTGCAACACCAGCAATCGTCTGCAAGACACTCATTATATTCGGCTGGCTGTACAAAATGATTGTGCTCTCCGAGCTTTTCGTTCTACTCCTGAAAGCTTTCAATGTACCAACTATCTCAATTATCAGCCCTTCTGCCGGTGTATCTTACTTGCCTTCAGAAGAAATTTTTTGATGACATATAGAACATGACTATATCAATGAACTTTTTTTTCTTCATAGCTGGAGCAAGAGCCATCCATACACGATGCGATAAGGAAAGCTCGAGTTATCTGTCCGAGGAGCAATCCAGATGAACCTGTGGAGATCCCCTTTAAAGCCCTAACCGTATGCTGCACTTTGTATTTCATTCACTTTTTCACAAGTTTAGACCCGAAAGCAGATGCGCATCAGCTGTGTTTTTTTTTTAATATTTATAAAAGTATATATCTCTTTCTGTGCCTCTTTAAGCCTACCGGTCAACAAAGCGGTAAAATACTGTACAGAAGCCAGAGGCATGGTGCTACCACAGGAATAGCAAGGAAGGCAGGAATAGTTCAACCTTCCCCTCCATAGTTTTTAAATTGTGTATCTATACAATATACATGCATGCATGCAAACGCACGTGTGAGCATACGTAAAGTATATTCAAACCCTTCTACCTAACAGAAATTTCTGGATCCACCCCTGAATGCTACGTAGTCTTTTTTTCCTGCTCGTTTTTGACATCAGTCGAAGCGAGTTTGTAGTCCAGCTACAGTAAACTGACACAGGAAGACGTTTTAAAGGGGCCCTGTAATACTTTTTTTGAGTTGTAAGCACGGGAGTCAAGGCTGCCGAGAACACGTGAGCCAAATGTTACAGCCCAGCACGTGGCCTTGAATTCACAATAAATTCTCACTAAGACTAAAATTACTCGCTCTTCTCTGCAAAATAGACAATACAAGCTCGAAAATCTCTATTCCCAGCGACTTGTTTATTGGCGCACTCTGTTTTTACTGTGGTCGCCACGAGGAACCGCGATTTGTCCACGCGTGGGCACTCGATCGAATTTAAAAGACGCGTATCAGAAAAAAAGTGCTTAAAGGCCAACTCCAGCGATTTTAGGACCATGTCAAGGTAATGGTGTTTCTATGTTCCAGAGACACTTTTGCCACGAGCCCAATAGCTGCAATGCTCAGGACACTTGAAAACTATTTATAATGAGCAAAAAGGTGCAATACCGAAACCGAAATCCAACCGGTCGCCCTGTCTGCGTATGACGTACTATTTGGCAAGAACCGGAGGCAGTATACTGGTGCAGCCGGCGCGGAGTATGGAAACTGTGAAAGCCAGACCGGAGAAGCGCTGGCCAAACGTCACAGAGGAATGAAGAAAGCTTTTCCGTGCTATACCCGTGCCAAACACCGCGATTGTCGCCTTGTGGCTAGCACAATAAACGCTGTAGGGGCCAAAGTAGCGATGCCATCGGCTGCGTCACTTCCGTTTACGTGCCAGACATGACGTCACACACAGTGTTGCTAATAATTCTGGCAAACGAGATTAGCTTTTCTGGACAATTTCGAAAATTGATTTGCAAAGAATAAGCGCGTCTGTCAAGCCTATAATTTGGCATAAATGACGGAAATGTGCAAAGCAACGTACCCAGTCATTTTCATTGAGATACATTAACCTCGAAAAATCGCTGGAGTTGGCCTTTAAGGTTAAGAGCGTGCGTGACGTATTTTCTTTGCCGTGCCATCCCTCCCTGCTGAGATTTGAGAGCTTTCGTTGGGACCAGAGAAGAGAGAATGCAACCACAGCGTGTGACGAAGCTGTGTAATTTTACAATATAAATCTGCAACTCCGCTCGCAGATTTCGGATTCTGAACATGTCTTTGATTGTGAATTCGTGAGACAATAACCTCTTTTAGTGAATTCATTCTACGGCTTCTTGAAAAAGGTATTGCAGTGCCCCTTTAAGGTCAGTTGTTGATCCCACGCAGCACTATCGAAAACCGCCGAATCGACCGTCCTATCACCAGTGCATGCAAGAGTTCCGCTGCTCTTGGTGAGGTCGAGGAAACGTGTCACCTGTTAGTGCCATTCTTCTGGCTTGTTCCTTTGATGAGACGTTATTAAAACGTATTCAACTAAACATACGTGGAATCGCGAAGTCGGGTGCTGTCCAGCAGCGTCTCTGCAAGCTAGCTGTCAAGAGAAAATGACGCTGTAGGCTGTCTCCTGAGCTTAACATTGGTGCCTCAGCATGAAAGAAGCCATTGCTGTCAGATACTAAGGATGAGAGCATTGAACTGGTTTAACACAAGACACGCCTTTATAACACTTGACTACGGATTAGCTTACTACAAATTTCGCATATTTATTTTTTGAAACAAAAAGAAGAATGGCGTAGGTTTTGAATGCATGAAATCGCAAGTTTAGATGGGAACAGTGATGAGATGTAGAGGTAATCTGGTAAGCAAGAGCAGCAGATCACTAAAAAAAAATTCCTCCTTCACAGACATCTGTGCAACACTAAAGTAAAACGTGTTCCTAGATAAATAGTTTCATGTCTGCTGTATTTTGACATCAAAGATCTTCGTTAGGCCCCAGATATTATCATTTATATAAGAGAGCTTATACAATGTATGTTGGTATTTTACAGCTAAGCCACCTTTTAACTACATCTCCATCCTAATGACTAACGTCATTGAATAATGAGTAATCTTGTTCTTGCGGTTATAAATGCTTGTGGTAGCTGTAGTAAGTAACGTTGAGTGGCTCCAGAAAAAAAAATCACGGCATATCTACGGAGTACATGATGAGGAGTGGGGTGAAGCGTCCACAAGTCCGTCCGTCCGTTCGTGCGTCCGTCCGTCCGTCCACACGTCCATCCGTTCGTGCACCTGTCTGTGCGTCTGTCCATCCGCTCGTCCATCTAGTGAACACTCCAAGTACCGCCATCTGGCATCTTTTTATCATATATTCATTGTGTAAAAGTAACGCCATCCAGCGGATATTCCAAGGACTAAACAAGGAGTAGCACGGCCGAACTAGAGGAGTGGCACACGCAAACTGTCTCACGGCTCACGCTTCGTGCCTAGTTCCCACCTTTCACCGCCGCTAAATCATGGCAACGCGGCCCAACCCTTGCTAAACCTGTGTGTTTAGGAAAAAACGGTTAACGATTTAGAGTACTTGGTACTCCACTGTGGCAGAGCATATAGCCGTCCCGTGGGTCACCACCTACCGTGGGTGATGTGAAAACAGACTGACTTGCTAAAACCAAGCAGGTTACGCGACACCCAATGAGTTTAACGTGGCAATATTTCTCAGGTGCTACTCTGGACACTGTCGAATAGCGTCATGTTGTGAACTTTTGTATTGTCGGCATTGTAAGCCAATCAGAGAAGTCGTAGGAGCTCACTTGGCCAATTATCATCGATCGATGGCATAATCTGACAACATGACGGCATTCGACAATGTCCAGGAAAGCATTTCTGGACAGGTAGTGTTCAAAGTACGTCCTTCTGCTACTGTTTTTTTTTTTTTTTGGCAAGCATCACATTCAGAGCAAAATTTATTGGAGATTAAGTAACTGACACTTGTCCCTCTAGGTTATTTCATCAGAAACAACTATCTTTTTATTTATGAATAACGTGCGCGGGTTTTCTCCTCATTTAAAAATGTGCGCGCGTGCCGCTCGTTTAGTCCGGCAGTGTAGGTGGCTACCTACTACTACTACTAGTACTACTACTACTACTACTACTACTACTACTACTACATACATCTCGGACTCACGAACCACGGCATAAGGAGCTTCGTCCCTAAAAGTGGTGTGACAGCCAGAAGAGCGTGACGGATTGTACGCCATACTTGGGCTACTTGCTGCATGTTTCCAGTCAACTGTAAATGCTTCAGGTATTTCATTTCATTTATTTACTCTCAAGGCCGAAGCATTACAGAGAGGAGCGGGTATACATCGTACAGAAAATCAGGAAATACAGCAAATCAAAATTATATGCGCACAATGGCGGTCTGAAAACCATAAAAGAAAAGAAAGACTGCGTGATGTGAAGAAAAGGCAGGGTGGTTGTAACAACAATGTTCAACATGGTTGCGTCTTTGAATGACACGCGCACACAAAAAACTAACAAGAGAAAACACAGCGTGACTTAAGTGGCGAATTTACGCGAAGTGGTTAGAGAGGGCGTTTTTAAACAAAGTGAGGTCAGTGAACGCCACTAGCCGACAGAAGGAAAACGCAACGCGCGCTGTGTCTTTGCTCGCCGGTCCCGATTTTTTGCGGCACCAGTGTAAGTGGGGAACGTGGAGTTACATAAGATATATACAGTATGGCCTTCCTTCTAGCATGAGTGGGCCCGCTACCAGCTGGCGGCCGGCGGCCGTTGGCGTGCCCCGGTAGCCACATGGTGTCGTGTGAGAGGACGGACGGGTGGACGGATCGAAGTAAACGTTGAGGATTAAAAGATTCCTACTTGAAAAGTAAGACCATAAAACAGAAAATACATAGTCGAGTCAGAAATTAGATCCCCTCACAAGAAAGGCTCAGAAAAGGACACGAACAAGCGAATTAACACACGAACAGAGCACGAAAGAGCAGGACAACACAAGAAAATCACGGAGAAGTGCCGACAAGGTATACATCAAAAAGATGAATATGTGCTCCGAAATTTATCCTGCTTTTCTTCGTGGTGGTAGCATAGAAAAGTGACTTACATTTTGTGTTCAGAAGAAGTGTTTGACGATTTACAGTACGTGCTACTCTAGTACAGGAAAGCAGGAAGCGGTCTTTGTGTGTTTGGAAAAAGTTAACGATTTAGAGTACTTGGTGCTGTACTATGGGACAGCGTATTACCCTTTGGTGGGGCTCACACTCGATGAGCTCGTGTCGATAAAAATTATGCTAACTCGGGTGGAGCCCTTTGTTTAGAAAAAGTTAACAGTGTAGAGCACTTAGAGCTTGCTCTACTATGGCATATCACGTGACCACGTCGTTATGAATTACTGAGTAGGCGCGACCCCCATCCTCCCACCCTACCCACTGGGACTCTTAGGAGGAGAGGGGCAGCTTTTCTCCGAAACAACGAACGATCACCAGGCGGTGGTTGATATGACAAAATTTTGGGTTTTTTTTTTGGGGGGGGGGGGGGGGGGGGCAGATTGCTGCTCTTGCTCCTGAAGAGAGCGGCAGTGGGTGTCCAGTGTGCAGCTCCATGGTCGTCTGCAGCTCGTCAAACGGCTGGTAAAAACCACCAGAGTAGTCTAGTAACACTGGTCTCTCCCTCCGTTCGCCTCGTCCGAGTGAGTGGGGTACATTTGTGACGTTTTCTTGCGAGTTGACATCACTATACACATAGGCTCCGCCTTTATCCCCCAGTATTTGCCCCCGTCTGAATACCCATTCACGGTGTGGGCCGTTCCTTCCTCTGTATTATTACTATTATTATTATTATTATTATTAGTAGTAGTAGTAGTAGTAGTAGTAGTAGTAGTAGTAGTAGTAGTAGTAGTAGTAGTAGTAGTATGTAGTCACCTCTAGTTTGTGACTTGCTCAATAGTTAGCATTACGCATTATCATGATAATTCACTCCGTGAATATGTTGTGAATGTTTTTAAGTGCAAGGTACTTGAGGTGCCCGACAGGTCGTCTGTCCATGCATATCTTTTTTTCAATACCTGCATAACTCGTCTTTATATCTTCATGAATACGTTTTCACGTTGTTGCCTTTTTTTTTTTTAGGAGTGAAGCTCCTTATGCCTTGGGTCGTCCCCTGATAAGTTTGTAGTATGCAGCCACCTCTAGTTTATGACTTGCTCAATAGATAGCGTTAGCGGTTTTCACAAAATATACACACAGTGAATGATGATGAGTGGGGCGAACCGTCTGTTCATCCATCCATGTGTCCAACCACCCATCCGTTCATTCGTTCATCTGTCTGTTCATGTACACTTCCATCCGTCCATGCGTCCACAATTCCGTCGGTCCGTCTGTCGGTCCATCCGTGCTTCCACTCATGCATGCATCCGTCGGCCGTCTGTCGGTTCGCCCGTGCTTCTCTTCAACCATGCGTTCGTTTGTCTATGCTTCCGTTCATAAGTCCGTCCGTGCGTCCATCCATCCATTCGTCCATGCTTCTGTCCGTCAGTCCGTGCTACTGTCCGTCCATCCGCGCATCCGTCAGCCCATGCCTCTCTTCGTTTGTCCATCCGGATGCACGGATGATCGGACACACAGACGAATGGACGGACGCTTTGCCCCACTCATCATAATTCACTCCATGGATATACTGGGATTTCTTTATTTACAGAACTACGGCTATTTGTTGCTCAATATTTGTTCTTGACACTTCCTTATGTGCGTTCAATTTTTGCGTTGTCGAATTGCAGTTCTTTGTACATTCAGCTTCTGCTTGGGCCTATTTTTGGGCATGCAGTGTTGTGTAAATAAAATGAACAAGGTAAACCTCCTGCAGCGTGATTACGCTCACAGTAAAGTACTCAGACCTAACCATAAGAGGGCTAAGAGTGCTCAACACATGATTAAGATCAGTGAACAAGCTATAATATGATGCATTGAACAAGAATAGCCAGGGCTATCAATTTATTTAAAATCACTCTAAATTATCGCAAACATAGGAATGAATGAAGGTGCTTGCAAGAGGGGGCACCACCACCTCTTCTAACGTTGAATGCCCCTCATTCGATCAGCGTTGGCGTTAGTGCGACGTTGAGTCGCTACGTTACTACTACTTATGCGGGAAACAAGCTGTCGAATGTTGCAGCGGACAACGTGGGTCGCAACTGGTTTATACTTAGCATGAAGTTGATAAAGAGCAGCAAAAAGAAGCGCAAATGTGGAACGCTGAGTATGTGAATCTGCGTGGCAAGATTCTGCTCTGGACCGGGGAAACCTGACTTGCTTACGCCAAACATTGGGGTCATTGGCGCTTTGGTAAACCAATCACTGCTATATTTACGAACGGCAAACACTGGGTTTCCGTGCAGTGCACTTCCCAAAGCTTCACAGTAGTGAATACGCCTTGTTTTTTTGTGTTTCCCTTTAGATAATGGTGAGCTATACTCACGGATAGTTTACATAACTCTCTTGTCTCGGGATCTTTCAGAGGACCACACAATTTACTATATGAGACATCACTCTCACGTTTTTTTTTTTTTTTTTACGCAAAAGATGCCAAACCTCCTTTTACGCTTGGGTTTTTTTTTTTTTTTCATGACTGCACCCTAACGCCAATACGTTATCACTTTTTCACGATTGAGCACAGGACATGGCTCGTGCAAAAACATGGATACTTGAGTTTGCGCTCTCTGTAGTTTTTATTTACCGTGTGGAATGATAAACTTCGCTATGTAATTTAAACAAAATTCGTCTGGTTTCATCTTTCTTCCAGGCTCACCTCAAGAACTGCCCTTGCAACGTTGTCGCAGCTCCTCTAAATCGGTCCTCTGATTCGGTAATTATTATTTTCATTGATCATGCGCATCCTGGCATAGGAAATTTTTTATATAAGATGATTGCTGTCAATTACAGAAATAAAAGAAAGATGCAGCTTCGCAGCTCGTTTTGAGGTCTAGTAGAGAGGATAATCATTTCCATGACTATTTTTGCATTATCGAAGTAACCATTCGTAATAACTTATGTATGTCGCACACCCAAAGTAAGTAGGTGCAATCCTCTGGTCATGTAAGTGAACATGAATATTTTTTTACTTGAAGACGCTTACGTACGCTTCCTCTTAAGCTCTATTATCTATAAAATTTTCTTGTTCGAGTTCTCTTTATTTCTGTATTACTGAATGAATGCGACATTTTTGTCAGATTGTCAAAGCGTATCTATCAGAACCGCAACAAGGCTTGTTAACCCTGGTGGTATGCAAGGGTAAAAAAAGGTTATGTAAAATTGAGAATTTTTTTTATTTTATCACACACTAATCAGCTTATATATATGCTGGCCGCGGCGCCTTAGCACGTAAAGTGTCACTGCACTATTCAAGGGCGCAGGTTCGGTTCTGACACATGGCTACCACAATTTGACGGTCACGAAATGCGAAGCCCTCCATGTTAGTGGGCCTCGCAGTATTATGGTTTTCGTCACCCAAAGACCCAGGAGTTCTTACTATCACCCCTTTTTGCTACAGCGTTCATCAGGAGAACAACAAGGCCCCATTGACCCCATTGATCCTCAAGGAGAAAACAAGGGCTCCAAGGTAAAAAAAACAATGATAGACATACGCGACCTAATATTACTCAATATCAATAATTTACTCAATATCATTCCCTTGTGAAAAAGAGAAGGCTGATTTCTAAAAATAATAACATAAGGAAACTTAGCAACCATGACACAGCGATCGGGGCTTGTTATCCGGAGTGCACTGCAACCGGTGTTATGCAACCTAGAACAGTTAGGCTGCTGGTATGGTTCCCGGCTGCATTTAAATTCTACTTAAAAATTAATGTTGCTCAGAACGAGAGAAACACGAACCTATCAATATTGGTTCGTTATGAATGCATGCACACGCATGGAGTGGATATTTGAATTTTTATTGCTGAAGTAAATTTCAGGCTATGCCCTTGACGCGGAGGACTTAGAAAATGATTTATAGGGTTTCAAAAAATGAAGTTTCATTTAATTGGCAATCCAGAGCAGCTTACTTGGGCTTGCCTAATCTTTCCTCTTTTTTTTTACTGTACAAGAATATGTAAAGCTGCAACCAACGATGTTTCCACAGTTGTAGCATGCCGCATGCTGTCCGTTCGTATTGTCAGAATCTCTTCTCCTGTGTGTGTGCCTGCTTGCCCTGGAATTTTGTGCGATCAAGAATGGTCGTTTTACTCACACATATTCTAAAAATACTGCTGTGCAAATGTTCAGCATGTCATTCCCGTTATTCAATAGGATTTCTTACAGAATCACCCGCCATAGTGGTGTAGATGTTTGGAGGCTTGACTGCTGACCCGCAGGTCGTGGGATCGAATCCATGCTTAGGCGGCCACGTTTACGGTATAGAGGCGAATGCTTGATGCCCGTGTGCTTCGATTTTCGTGCACGCAGAAGAACCCCACGTGGTCGAAATGTTCGGGGCCCTTCACTATGGCGTCTCCACAAACTTCTTATTTCGGGTCGTAAAACCTCAGCGATTATTATAACCCTTACAAAATCTCTTTGATCATATACTTTTTATTTACTTGCCCGATAGTTAAAAAACACATGGAACTATATAACATTCTGTAACAAATGGAATTATACTATTCTAGCATACGAAAACATATTGAATTGACGAAACGGCATACGCATAGTTTCAGAGCAGTTGTCTTAATTATTTTTGAAGCCATTGACTTTCATGCCTTTAGTAAGCTGTCTTCACGTTAATATCACAGTTTGCCCGGTCGGTTTTCTAAGCTCGAAACAATAATTGTGAGACTTCATCATTCACAAAATGGGCTACTTGCCATTTGTCTAGAACCAGCAAGAAAGTTTTTTTTTTTTTTGTGAGTGTGACTTGATTCCCCCGTAAAGCTCATTTTTCATAACCACCTACGCGGAATCGAATCCCGGCGGCGGCGGCCGCATTTCCGATGGAGGCGGAAATGTTGTAGACCCGTGTGCTCAGATTTGGGTGCCTGTAAAGAATGCCAGGTAATCTAAATTTCCGGAGCCCTCCACTACGGCGTCTCTCGTAACCATGTGGTGGTTTTGGGACGTTAAACCCCTCATATCAATCAATCGAACAATCATAACCATCTAGCAACTGTTCCTAACAGTGAAGCGAACTCTTTCCGTGCACCATGCTATTCTGTCGCGCCAATTCTACTCGTTATCTTTCGGCATTACCATTATTTACACGTCCTTGATTCGATGTGATGAACATTAAGTCCCGGTTGACTCGGGCCAGATTATTATTTTTTTATCGGAGCCCTTAGGCCCCCGCTCCTGCGTTTAGTGGCGTCGCCGTTGCATTCAGCGGGGTAGGTGTAACCGCTTGACATAAAAAGTAGTCCGATAAACATAGAAAAAAATTAAAACAACACCGCAGGTTGAATGAGATTCACACCTGCCCCTTTAGTATGGCAGTCAAGTGTTCTTTCACAAATCCGTGGTGGTGCTCGAAACTTATTTTCGAAAATGCCGTGCGCAGCAGTCATGTCGGGCAAGGAATCGAGTTAACCATATAGTACGGTTTGGCAGATGTGCCAAATAAGAGCCAGTCATCACACAATAAAAATCGCGCAAAAATCGTGTGGTTCAGTTCTTTCTACTTTTTGAAAGGTGCCGAGTCATGAGTCTACGTCATCAGGTACTGGTTTAGAGGGTAGATGCATAGTGGGTGCCTTGCTTATTCGCATAAAAATGAATACTGGCTTAGTTGGCGCTGTCCTACATTGCAAAAAAAAAAACTACGATTTTATGACACGGTGGATGCCATCCGGAAAGCCGAAATTTTAAACACAGCTCTTGACCCAACACGAAGCCTTTCTCCGAATTCGCGTTGAGCAGCATCATAATTGTCGGCGAGTTTTCCTTACTGGGCAACGAGATGCCATGAGGTAACATGAAAATGTGTAGCATTTCACTTTCGAAAAAGTTTTTAATTACTGATACTTGACAGGGTGAGTAAATACTTGTGTTAAAGAGAGAACTCAGACGTCGAAGTCTGCTTTGTATTCGACAGAATTTTTCTAGAGATTTTTTGTCCTCTCAACTAAAATAGTCTGTACTTGTTCAAATTTGTGGCGCCGAAGCAGAGGATCAGGAGCACGTGCTGGCTTCATATCTTTGTAATCCTGTGACAGCATTCGCAGCCACGTACCGTCATTTCCAAAAGGCCGCTATCGTAGCCGTCGCCATAAAGCCTACTTCACACTGAAACCTCCGCTTTCTACAGCGACCGGAATTCCCCTGCCGCCGAAACGCAGCGTCGTTCGCACTGGTCGCCCCGCGCCGCCGAATATGCCGTCTACTACGGGGCGAACGCGGAATGGATGCGCTGTCAACCGGTTGTTGTCGCGGCTCGCAAACGCTACTACGCTATCCGGTGGTGTATACTTCGACGATTCTCGTACGCAAGAAGCAAGAAAAGACAGTACTGCTTACTTTGCTGGCAAGTGGCTGTCTTGTAAAGCACGAGCAGAAAACCCACCGACGCCAGCGGCGTTGGTGGGTTCATTTTGCTCTGCAAGACCGCAACAAGCTCGATCGGTCACGCCAACAGCAAGCTCGGTCACCTCTTTCACGAAATACGGAGGCGAAGTAGGAACAGAGTAGGTTAAGCTCCCGTTGGTTTCAACATTCAGTTACGTGCACTGCCGCATAACAAGTGAGTAGGGCTTGGCCGCTATTTTTCAAAATTCCTTCACTAGCGCTCCTATTAGTCCACGGTGACCGATTCGGCGGCAGACGCCGCAAAAATCGGTCCGAGAGCAATCGGCACGGAGAGGGCCCTTTCGGCGGATCTCGCCGCCGCCGAACCGGATTCGGAGCACTTTCGGCGGCCGGAATGCTCAATGTGAACGCGGCCTATGTGTGGTAGTGCATGTGGGCTTCATCGTACGATACTTAAGCGAAGTAATTGGACACATGTGCTTTTTTAGCGAGGGCTACATTGGCTATATTCTCGCCATTTCACTGTGGCCTGTGGCCGCACCTCCAGCTGAGCCGTTGCCTAGCCACAACTGCTAATGGCTGCACCACTCGCCGCGCTATTTGGAATGACGTCATAGGAGGAGCTGGTGAAACCTGTATATAGAAGGGGCAGCTCAGTGGAATTCATCCGCAGATATAGAAAAGTGAGTTGGAAAAACTGAAAGAAGCATGGCTTTGTTATTAGAACGAAACCAAGAGGTAGTGGTGAGCCGAGGAGACCGAAGAAAACACCTCGAGAAACATGACCGCACAAATAACCAAGCTAAACAAAAAGATTAACCATACCTTTCCGTAATACACACCCAAGCTTAATGGAGTTAAGCCACAGCTAATTTTTCCTATGACTTTTCTCATCACTTTCTATGACGTCAGACTCTGCTGTCTTGGATCGCTAAATAAGCACATCTTTGTGGCGCAACATATGTACTTACAGGTACCACCTCATTGGTCGAGTTTAATGAACATGCTGCCTGATAGAGCAAGGTAGCAGAACCCAATGCCACTATTAAGGTCATGATGTTTTTTTTTACTGTTCATGAAAGACTAATGATCACTCACACATCTATGTACTTTGCTTTATTTCAAGATGGCCCAATGCAGTTACTGCAAAAAAGCAATCCCGAAAAAGTCAGTGCAGCAGCACATGGAAGACTGTCGTGAAAACCTGCAAATGAGCTCGCAGCACGGTGAGACAAACTTCGAGGTGACTATGGACTTTTCTTTGCCTACTTTTGATAGTTTAACTCCCAAACAGCGGGCAATAGCCACTCACGTAGTCTTTTGTTACCTTTACAATTTGTCTGTGCAAAAATAAATCGTACTTTACACTATTCGTGCCCATATTTATCAAAGCAGAATACGAGACCAGTTAGACCACGTGCTAACTTGGAGGTCACCAAGGTGTTTGCACCACTTTTTTCACGACTTTTTGCTTCGTTTATGTTTCTTTCAAGTCAATCATGCAAGAAGACACCTTAAAATGTTTAGGTCTAATTGCCATGCATTAGCACCATTCTTTCTCTGGTTGTGTGTTGCACTTGTTATCGGTGAATGCTGTCATATACCATCATAATTAACTGGCTTGCTAGCCCATCTTGAATAAATTTTCTTAATTTACATGCTTCATCATTACCAATAGAACATGTATAGGCTTAACTTGGCACACAAAAGCACAGTCGCTTTCGTACAAGAAAAATGTCTTCCCACTATACAAAATAGCGCCACTCCTGCCAACATCAGCGGCTAGAAGAACATGCTTTTGGGCATGTTAGTGCCTTAGTTTGCTGAACATTCCGTAACTGGAGTTTCCGTAACTGGAGTGCTGAACATTCCGTAACAACTCAGATTGATTGAGTGCAATAGACGTGTCACTCACACAAGCCGGCCCATCACTTCTAATATAACACACTTCTAGCAGTTCCTGTGCTGTTCGGACTCTCCTTTTGCCGATAATCCTACCTTGCCGAGTTGTCCTTCTTTAATCAACTGATGGCATGCCAGGGGTAACTTCTTCGTGCCCCTCTGTATGGGTGAAAGTTTACTTGTTTTTCAGTCTGCACCGGCTATAAACACTTGGTAGTTTGGCGGCCGTCTCTCTCTTTCCTCTCCTCTTTTTCGTGTTCCTTGTATGGCATCAGCTACGAAACGTTCAGCAAAATAAGTGGCTATGTAAGCGAGAAAAGCGATGAAAATCCTGACGCCGCCTTCTGTTTTCCTCGCCATCTCAATTGTCATGACGTCATGGCTTTTGACGATGCAACCTAGTGTCTACGAAATATAATCAGCCAGGCGATTTGCAATGGAAGATTCCGAAGGTTTTATTAAGCCAATTGGCCACAACACAAAAAAATGTCTTGAAATCCATGACGTCTCACAGGCCGTTTTGGTAGCGAAGTGTGGCGTTAAACTTAAAACATATATCAGTGAGCCTCACTTTCACTTCTAGTCATCAACTTTTGGGACGGCAAAGCAAAGGACGATATATTTTTCAAAAACATTATCAGCCTACACCAAACTTATTGTGGCAGTGCAGTGTCTCTGTCAATAATTTACTGCAGATCGTAATATTTCTCGTTGGGGACCGTACGACTGCACAAACGATAAAGCTCAATGGGTGTTTTTGTCAAAAGCTAGCTTAACGTAGACCATCGAAAATGCTAGGTCTTAGGTAAACGTTGATGGCCCAATAGCATATATATATATATATATATATATATATATATATATATATATATATATATATATGTGGGAAAGAAGTGTATACCTAAGTGCTCGTTTTTCCGTGTTTTGACACAATAATAATGAGATCTAACAGACAATAATGCCAAGGAATGTATTGGCGAAGTTATTAGAACAAATGGAATGTAAATAAGAAGAAAGAAAGGAGGGTGAATATATATATATATATATATATATATATATATATATATATATATATATATATATATATATATATATAATAAAAGAGTGCAATACGATGGTTTGTTGGTTATTTGATATCATAAAATTATTTGTGCATCACAGTAATATGGCACTTGTATTGGCTTTCCTTTTCCAAGTATTCATTACGCACTTGACACTTTTTTTTTTCAGCCAAATCTTTATTGGTAGACTTCTGGCCTTTTAAATGCATACACTACCGATTTCGGAACAACATGAATGATTCAGTGATATAGAATTTATTTATTCATCTAATTATTTATCAATTGACCGATCGATCGTTAGAATTGAAGAGCTGAACCCTTCGCTGTGAACAAAAAAATTCTAAAAATTTACATTCTTCTATTTTGTGCGTTCTTTTTCATTTCAGCCTAAACAAAGAAAAAATAGTAAGACCATTGCACGACGTGACAGTTGTGGGGATGTAAGTGTTTCAAAATACTTTTTCTTTGAAATGTTTAAATCTCAGTTCCTTAAACACACTGTTTTCACGGTCACTTCAGATGTCGGGAGATTTTTCAGATGACCGAGACATGCCTTCATTTGAGGTAAGTTTGTGCCTCGCGGTATCTTGCGATTTTTTTTCTGGACATATTTTGTTATGCTCTGCTAGACGGATGATGACACTGTGGATGCAGCAACAAAACTTAAAGGTGGTGACACGAGTTATTTCAATGTAAGTAGAACGTCACTTATTTCCTTGGTAAACTCTTATCTACTAAAGCATGACCAGTTTCATTCAGTTTTGTGTGTGATATTATGCTTTGATCCTAATAAGCATAGAGCAGTTCATAGTTAGTACAAATATGTTTTCTTTTTTCACAAAAAACTGCATACTTTCCGCTAATTCACACAAAGATGGGTCGTAGAAGGCTGCTGAGCATGTTCCAGCTTCCCTTGTTTCTGCTTCACAGGGCAAACTGTCCTTCTTATGCAGTACTGTATACAGCTGTGTTTTCTCTTTTGCATTTTGTACCTTCTTTTTTGTGTCTCTTGCTTTGCTTTTTTTTCTCTGTTTCTTTCGCTGATTTTCTACAGTTTTCTTACTTCCTCTATTCTTTCTATGCCTTCGCTTCTCTCTCTCTCTCCTTTTCTCCCTACCTCTGTAGTTAATCTATCCCCTTATCATTTTTATCTGTTTCTTCTGTTTCTATTTTTCTGTCTTTTTTCTTTGTATATCTCTGTCGCTTTTTCTGTGTGCCTTTAAATGTCTTTCTTCCTCTGTTTCTTTATATGGCCATGCCAATCTTGTATCGAACTTTAAACATCAACGGTATTGTAATAGTGTGTCTCTGGTCTATATTACTCTGAAACAATTATGCTCAATAACATTGTCGCTAAACTCGTAAACGCCTTCTTGTCCTCTTTAGGGTACCATGGAAAAAACCGAGAAATCAGCCTTCCCTACAGACTCCATTGAGGTCGGTAACTTTGTGATCGTATTTCCGCCTAACCGCTTTTCTTTAGCCTATCACGTGCGGTGATTTGGTTTTAATGGGAAACCTTTATTTCACTGGTACATATCGTGACTATCCCACATTTCTGAAAGATATGTGTCACCAATAAATTGTCGCTTATTATTTACTTTTGCGTACAAATGAAATTGTAATACAAAATACGCGATGGCAATTATATGGTAATGGCCGAGAATACAAGTATTTATGCCAGTATAGTGCCTAGAAAATACAGAAATTATTATTTACATACATACCAGGGAGGAGGGCATGCTTGTAAAAAGGCAAACTTGAGAGGCGTACTTATCGAATTTTGATTACTTGTGCTAACCTAACGCAATTTGAATTCGTAAATGCAGCCTTTTTTGAGGAAACGTAACTTCTTCGTGCCAGCTTAATATTATATATATAAAGTAAATTTTAAAATATTCCACAGGTAGCATGCACCATGGAAATTGAGAAAAGGTTTAGTCCTTCTCAAATCTAAAAATTTATTGGTTTTCAGGTTGAATAAATATGTTAAACGATGGTGATAGTGCAACGTATTGTATACGTGCAAACTTTCCTCCTGCTTATATATATATATATATATATATATATATATATATATATATATATATATATATATATATATATATATATATATATATAAACTGCCTGTTATATATTTATCTATTCACATTCTGCGTGGTCCATGGATACAGCCATTTATGTTTTCTTTTTCGGTGTTTTTCCGTACTCATTTGGATGCTCGTATATAATATAAACTTAAAACCATCTGTTCCTTCACACTTCAGCTTTCTCATCAGCTGGCTGATGCCCTCGATCAGATACGTGACTTGAAAGAAGAAATATCAGAGGTGAGATCACCCTGAATATTGGTAATCCATATCGGCATCTAGCACACAACACAAGGACCAAGTTACAGCCGAAGAGCACCTGTCATTGCTTTCACCACTTAGCGCCAGTCTTCTTTGGTTGTAACTCGGTGTTTGAGTAGTGCACTAGATTCTAAATAGTGAGATCAGCATTGGCGTGGATTAAGAGCTGGTGACCCATTCAACGGTGTAACCAGGTAAAGAGGTTTTTCATGTTTCCCTCGCACCCATTGCCCAATCTTCGTGCCTGTATGTCCCTGCACAAAGCCTCAATAAATAACTGCTGTAAGATCCAAAGCAAGCCCCCACCTCCTTGCTGTGAAATATAATCGGACAGGATTTGGAGAAGTCATGCTTGGTCATGAACCAAAACTCAAGATGTTGGGACAGCTGCAAGGAAGTGCTTCTAATGACAGGCTTTATTGAATGCCCATGCATTTGCTGTTATTACCCAGCTGGAGAGAAACTTTTGAAGTTTTATTAGTTATAACAAGCAGCAAAGACGTTTTTGAAGTGTTCCGACAACTAGTAACAACTCGGACTTCAGAGCTCAGAATTACCGCACCTATTTTGATATGTGCACGATTTTGTTGCACACATATCAAAACACTCGGTGGATTTGTGCTCCTGGGAACCGCTGCTGCAGGATTTCGTACCACAGGAACAAATGCTAAAAAAATGACTAAATGGGTGGGCACTTGCCCCGCCGTGGTGGTCTAGTGGCCAAGGTACTCGGCTGCTGACCCGCAGGTCGCGGGATTGAATCCCGGCTTCAGCGGCTACATTTCTGATGGAGGCAGAAATGTTGAAGGCCCGTGTGCTCACATTTGGGTGCACGTTAAAGAACCCCAGGTGGTCGAAATTTCTGGAGCCTTCCACTACGGCGTCTATCGTAATCATATGGTGGTTTTGGGACGTTAAATCCCACTGATCAATCAATCATCAGGGGTGAGCACTTGCTACTGGGTACTTGCTCCAGGCCACTTGCTACAAAGCATTTGCTAGATGGTCGGTGCATATTTCGATTCTCCCGAAATATGGGAAAGGGCAGTTGACCAGATTTTGTGCTTCTAATTACTTGAGAATTAACTACTGTTCACTCTTGAAATAATCTTTCTCTCGGGCTCTCAGTATTTAGCAGCACGTATTTTGTAGTAAGCAATTAGCCGCATTTATCGACGCATCTAAAGTCAACAGAGGCAGTTTTGGAATATGCTCTAAGTGTGGACGAAATCAACACACTGCCGACCAATGTAAAAACATATTCAAAAAATTCCGCCATATCCACGAAGTGAATGATGTTGAGTGGGCGAAGCTCCGGAGGTAAACCTGGTAAACCATGAATCCTCTGTACATTTTGCCCACTCGATTTTATTACATCGCTCCCCCTAGCGTACGTCGCCGCACTAAATCGAACGATTGCCTTCAACCAATGACACGCGCCATATGTGACATCATTCCTATTTTATAAGATCTCGCGTCTTTCATCAACTACAAGCACCGCTTTCTAGTTTATAACATCTTGCATCATTTCATCATCAGCTACAAGTACCACCATCTAGTAAACACTACAAGAACTAAACGAGAGGTGGCTACATACAGGAGACGGTACCGCCATCTAGTGAACACTGCAAGAACTAAACTAGAGGTGGCTACATACAGGCTACAGGGGACGCACAGCCCACGCCCTAAGGAGCTTCGCCCCTAAAAGACGTTTCGGCTTCCGTACAGGAACGTTGCTCACAATGAAGCATGATCAGCAAGTTCGCTTATCTATGAGGTCGTCTAGTCCAATTTCTTAAATATATTAGGGATATACTTTGAATATATTTTACCTTGGTTGGCGCTGAGGTGATTTTTTTTTGTCTTTCCCCAGGCAAGCGGGTGTCTGCCAGACTCTTGACTACGTATACCAAGAATGTGCCAGAAGTAGCATTGCTGGAGAGCGCTCTCTTTAACCTTGTCCCTTTGATAAAGTCTACACTGAATTACCTGTGTTTGTTAGTTGTAGTACAGTATTAGCTTAACACTGATGCTGTTTGGCCACAAGTGGTACTCGCTAATCAGGCCAATATTCAAGTAAATCTTACGTTTCACTTTATCAGCTTGATGTCCTACTGTGGACGGATCTCATAAGGGACGGGTGTGCAAAATACAACAGTGTCACCAGCGCACAAAAGTAGTGAGCTCTTACAGCTCTATTGGTAACGTGCGTTACATGAGTGCGTGCATACGCGTATTTGTGTGTACGCCCAAAGTAGGTAGTATCATTCAACTATTCCAAAAAAAAAAGTAATGACATTTTACAACTGCTGTAGAGGCGCGTGGCTTCGTGTAGACAGCGATGTCGCAGAACCAGTTCTTTCCCACCGCGGTGGTCTAGTGCCTAAGCTACTCGGCTGCTGACCCGCAGGTCGCGGGATCGAATGCCGGTTACGGCGGCTGCGTTTTCGGTGGAGGTGAAAATGCTGTATGCCCGTGTGTTCAGATTTGGGTGCACGTTAAAGAACCCCCGGTGGTCGAAATTTCTGGAGCCCTCCACTACGGCGTCTCTCATAATCAAATGGTGGTTTTGGGATGTTTAACTTCACATATCAATCATCCACCAATCACAGCCAGTTTTTTTGTAGTGTACATGGGCATGCTAAAGACAACAAAATGTTTATCTTAGCCTTTTTATTTGATTGATATGTGAAGTTTAGCGCCCCAAAACCACCATATGATTACGAGAGACGCCGTAGTGACAGGCTCCGGAAATTTTGACCACCTGGGGTTCTTTATAGTGCACCCAAATCTGAGCACATGGGTCTACAGCATTTTCGCCTCCATCGAAAATGCAGCCGCCACAGCTGTGATTTGATCCCGCGACCTGCGGGTCAGCAGCCGAGTACCTTAGCCACTAGACCACCGCGGTGGGGCATTTAGCCTTTTTGAGGGTAGCGAATTTTATTCTCTCCCGTTAGACCTGTTTATCCTTGCAATTCTTCCCATTGTGTACATGTGCGAGTGTGCTCCTGACTGCCACAATGTAGCCCGTAATCGGGTGAGACGAACTCTAGCATTGAATGGTATTGCATCTAGCGTCACCCATTCACGACAAACAGAATGTCTTGCGAGCTGCTACATGGCACATCGCCTAACACAAAGGCAAGAAATGAAAGCACATTTTCGCAGCCTACGCCCTCTACTGACGTCTGCTGTCCTAACGCCACGCATTTTTGTTCCATCCACGCGAATATTTTTCTTCCACATGTTCACGAGTACGGCTTTGTTCTCAGTGAACAAGTGTGCATGTCTTATCTGAAATTCTCCTTTGATTTTACTCTTGCAGCTTAGACAGGCAGCTGCTAAAACAAAGGTAAGCTTTAGCACTATGAAACCGTGGCTGGTGAAGCTTGATATTAGTCTCATGTTTTTTGTTTGTTTTTGTTTTTGCAGGGAGACGTTGATTTTCTCAATGTTGCAGTCCCGACAATGCAAGATGACATGAGAAACGTAAGTCCACCTCTTTCAGCTGTTCATTCATGAAATGTTTTTAGGCAATGTGCTTACAGAGGAAGTTGTCGAGTTCGACTCGATTTGTGACGTAACCATAACTGGTTGGCGGCATGAGTATTGTTTGGGGGACAAGGACAAAAGGTGCACGAGGATGAACTCTCGTCTCTGTGTACCTTTTCTACTTGTCCTGAGTTCACGCTAAACAATCATGATGACCTAACAAGTAGCCCAATCCGCAACCCTGTGGTTAACTTCAGGTGCCTCTACGGACAAAAACTGACGGCACTGAAAACTCTCGTGTTTGTGTATTTTCTGTAGCATCTAATCTAGGGGGAAAAAAGGCTGAATGATGTTAATGGGCTCAGTCACATCAAACTACGTTTTTTCGGCAGGTTCAAATCCAGTGTGAACAGCGCATCTCGAAATCAGAAAAGGCTATCTCCAGTCTCGAGGTAAGCGCAATGCCCCCTGTGTTAAGCGGCGTGGGCTATTCTTGAACTTGGCGCCTTTTCGTTAACCTTCAGTTCCTCATTATGCAGGAATCAAAGAAATTCCTCCTGGAAACTGTGTCCCTTCTTCAAGAGGACACGAGGAAACATCTGCAAGCAGTAGGTGTCTCAAAAGTGTCACAATAATAAATTATGGGACGCGGACTAGTCAGGCCAAATAATGCACGGGTTGATACTCTGAATGTTTATATATTTGCCACTGCACGAATTCATAATACTTCAATAAGTATTACTGTGTTGCATTTTATTTAGAACCGTAAAGAGCTCAGTGAAATAACTTTTCAAGCTGTGTTTCTAGCTCCGTCCTTTTTACGTGAAGCAAATATTACTAAAGCTCGTATTTTACTTTCAAACACTTCTAGACAAGCACTTCCGCTTTGAAAATATTCAAGAACAATTTTAATAAATACATGTGCATAAGATAACGAAGCACAAGTTTACCTGAGATTAGGAAAATTAGTGACTATGTTAAATATTCAGATTTATATGCATGAGCTAATTTAAAAAGCCAACGCTTTTGATGTGAACATTGGGCCATCTGGTGAAGCAGCTCCCAAAGTGGTGCTTCTTTTTACATGTCCTTCAAAATCCGATTCAGCCGCGCGTGAAACTTGACTCGCCAAACACACTATTTTGTTGAAGGCGAAAGACCCGCAGGCATTGCGCCGACTGAAGTTAGAAGCGAAAAACGCATAGTAAAATATATTTCGGCTCCCCTACGAGGATACTTCTTCACAAGCGTATTCCCTTGTGAACAACTCGCATTCTTACTGCACTTTGGTCGTCGCAGTGCTTCCAGGTTTTTTTTTTCCCCTCCAACCCTGAATAATCTCCACCACATGGGCTTTTGTCAAATTTTAAACATCAGTACACCAGCTACAGAATCGCTGACATACGGGTGCAATGATCAGGGTTGCCTCCAGATTTTAGTTTAAGTGCAGCGCTTGCTGTGGAAGCAAATGTACAATCAGCGTCAAATGAAACCCAAACAGTGGCAAGTCTTTGCGATAATGTAGTGCGTGCCGTGCCGTCCAGTTATCACCATTGACAGGCGTGCTCATTCTGTTCCTCCGCTTTGCGCAAATATGCGTAGCTGCTCGTAGTGCTATGAGGATGGCGTGCACTATAGCGTCGCAAAGGCTTGTCGCTGTTCGTGCCTCATTTGACGCTGATAGTACGCATAGGTTATATAGGGAAAAGGAAAAAGACCTCAATCTTCGTGTTACCTTTCACTAGGTAGAGGTAGAAAGGGGAAGACAGATGAGAAGGAAAGAGGAGAGAAAAGAAGACTAGAATACCAAGTGCGGAAGGGCTATAGCCTATTCAGTAGGCCACTACCATGCAAAAATACAAAAAGGCATTGACTGATTTTGTGTGCGAATACAGATCGTGTTGGCATTAGAGCACTGACTGTTCTGACAAGAGTCTATTGTCAATGTGGGTGAACATAGAAGCTAGCGGTAGTATGTGCTAGATGCTAAAATTATGGATGACCTCTTTCCCTTTCTCTCAATCTATTCTCTCTCTCTCTGTCTTCGTGTTTGTACTAAGAATCTGGATTATTCACGTAAATATACTAAAACGTTTGAATTTGAATTCTTGTGGTGGGTTTGCGTGCTGACGCTACTCCAGAAGTTTAATGCCTTGTTGCGGTGTTCAATGTTGCCTGCAAAAAACCGTTTCGTCATCTTAGAGGGCACAACTTTAACCAAATTAATTATCGTTTTTATCGACTTAACGGCACCAGTCTCACAAAACCATCTACCAAATCTTCCGGAAGCATTCTCAACACCTGCAATTAACATTTTACGCTAGCCTTGTTGAGCTGATGTTGCAATAAATGCAGGATGAGGCGTATTATGTTTCATGATGAGTATAAGGAAGCTCTATTTACGCAATGAGTGCTAGGGAACTTTCGATGTCAAACAACAGACAACACACTCATTTTGCAAGGTGGCATTTTATTACTCTATAGTTGGTTATTCGCTTCAAGCGCAATCTGCACTTTAGAGCAGTGTTTGGCTGCCTGAATATGAGGTATATTCGAAGCATAGATCAGTAAGCAAAGGTGAAACTCACTAAGACTCATTCGAAAATATAATTTGCTCTTTGGACTGACTTCAACTCCCACTCAGCAAATTTTCCTGAACCGAACTCATTCGAACTCACACTCTCACACTCACAAAAACATTTTTTTTTTTCAATCGGACTCACTTGGACTCAAACACAGCGAAATATTACTCAACCTAACTCAATCAAACTCGCACTCACGACTTGATCTGAGTCTGGGTGAGTCCGAGGAAGTCGACTGAAGTTCGCCTGCCTATGCTAGCAGGTCTCTTGTTGAGGGTACTCTACATGAACGCTCATTCGTGGCACTACATTCAACGCTTGTCTATTGGCTGCCCGAGCCATGAAATGTCAAATGTATCAAGTCCAGCAGACTTCTACACGCAAAAAATGAAGTCCGAAAGATGTTTTGGTGGTGATACTATCTTGACCTGTGCAAGATAAGTCACAATGAAACAGTTGTGTCATTGCACTTTCCTACCCAATATTTAAACCCACAGTTTTGATGAATTAATTGAAAGAACGAGTAGGTTAATATTCTGAAACTAGGTGTGACACTTTCTTGCTAATTCAGTAAGCGTTAGCCCATTGCTCCAATGCGAATCAGAAAAGCATTGCCATGTTTTCGATGAAAAAGAAGAAACACGGAAATTTTTATATCCGATTTTTCCACAATTTAGTTACCTTAGAAGCGAAAACGACAAGAAGCATTGTTCCACAGTCCGTGCCATGTTAAATCGGTGCTTTGTTCCGGCTTCAAACAGCCTTTGTTCACGTTCTCTGGTGCAGGTTCAGGAGATGGTGCAGAACATGACAGAAAAGCTTTCTCTCCCTGTGCATGATTTACAGGTAACAGAAACATGAAACGTGCTTGCCACCTCATCTATCAACGTTTTTTTTTTTACTTATTGGCCTGCGCGGTGTACTTATTGATTGAGTTTTATGGCTTGCTAATATTTCTTAAATATTGATTGTTTTAATTAGCTTGTATTTCGCAGCATGCCGGTAAATTCTATTTGTGCACAAGGTGCACCTAAAGATAAGTTTGTAGTATCGCTTTGGTGCTCGTGTAGGTGTTGTCAACACTGCGTAATCATGCCGTCCATTCCTGAAGTGTGTACATTTCAACTTAAGTTCAAAAAGATATGATTTTACCGGTTTGCCACAATGTCTAGTCTGCTGTTATCTGCTGCTGGTAATCACCGTCTTTTCAGACGGGGATGACCAGCAGAGGCACACTCCACCACAAGAGATGAGGTCAATACTAACCCCCGTAAAACTGGCACGCCAAGAATTACAAGGTACACCCTACAAATATGTAGGTACTCTTATGGAAACGTCGGCCAGCCTGCATGAGGCACTTGTTTTGTTAATTCGGCTTATTCAAAAAAAAATTATTGAGATATCAAGCCGGGGAAGTATTTAGGTAGGCCTGAAAATGAGTATGGCGAAAACAAAGAAAATGTTGAATGACCTGGCAAACAGAATTCAAGATCGAAATTCATACACTGGAGTGAATACAAGAATGTGTATACCTTGGACAACTACTTACGGGAGAACACAATCCCAGAGCAGAAATTCGCCGAAGAATAACAATGAGGTGGAGCTCATTTGGCAGGCACTCTCATGTGTTGTGAGCAATTCAGCCCCTATCAATGAACCGAAAAGTGCATAACCACTCCATGCTCCCACTTATGACGTATGGAGCAGAATCAAAAAGAATAACAATAGAAAAGAGCGAATGTGGAGGAGCACGCAGCGTGCAATGGAACGTAGAATGATATGGATAACGTGCAGAGATCGGAGCATAGCAGGATGGGCCAATAAAAGACTGGAATTGCCTACGTTCTAGATGACATCAAGCGAAAAAAAAATTGACCTGGGCTAGCCACATAACTCGTAGAACAGACAACCGGCAGACAATAAGACCAACAGATTCGGTTACCAAAGGAAAAGACAGTCAGTGAACTGTAAAATGCAGTCGGGAACTGCTCTTACTGTGCCCGTGCCACTGGGGCAACAGTAATGCACGCGCCACATCGCGATTATCAGTATTTTGCCAGCGTCCGCAGTGAGGCCGAAAAACCGGGGAGCCAGATCGAGTGCGTCACGCCTACTGAGACGCTATCGAATCTGTCTCCCCAGGGAACGCGTCGCTGTGCGTAGTCTTCCTGGCAAGCGAAGCTGCACAAGTATCCCATACTTCAGGGACAACGAGTTCGATGTATCATAACGCTGCCCACACGGTACAACTGCGACGGGATCCAGTTCCCCCGGAAGACCACTCATTGCGCGTGTGTTTCCTACTTCTGAGACACAGTCTAGACCGATCGCGCGAATTCTCTACTTCGGATGTACGATCGAGTCCGAACAGAACGTACCACAGCGAAAAAAGAAGGGGCTTCACCTTATGCAACACACAGGGGCCGTTATGTAAAACGGCCGATATTAACAGACCGCACAGGCACAGCGGATTACATACACAGAAACCATACGGTAAAGCTAGAAGTGCAGGGGGGCGGGGGGGGGGGAATAGCCCCGAAGCCTGGCAACCGCATTAGGCGAAACCGAAAAGAACCTTGCCGTGCATTTCCCTATGCAGAGCGTTAAGCAAAGAGTGATGCTTCGTTGCTAAACTCGTCATCCTGACTTCTTGAGAAACTGTGCCAATAAAATTCCTTGTAATAATGAGGTAATCCTCAGTTTAATAACTTTACTGTGCTTTGATCTGCTTCAGCACGGCCTCATTTACAAATCAGTTACTTAAACACAACAACTGTTGGGTAGGAAACATGGAGCTTTATTTCTGAATATATCTGCTTGTATATTACATATTATAACAAACTGGTAACTCAATAATTAGCTAGTTGACTCATCTTACTCAATATCGGCACTCAATTATGGATATACTATTATCTTTGCAGCAAAAATGCAACTGGCTGCATGGTGCTGTTCAAGAGCTTAACAGGAAAACGGAAAAGGTACAACGCCGATCCAACTCTTCTCATTGCTGCTGTGGTAATGTAAATGAGTATGTTGCCCACATTTATCTGCAATGCGTTAACTACGCAAGCAGAAGAAAACGTTAGAACACAGGTCAGCACACTGCGGCCCGCGTGGCAATAGCGTGGTCCCCGGCACGACATAAGAACCCTTGTCCACCCTTTCCTTACTACTTCTTATCTAAAGGCCGTCATGGCTATTTCGGCATCAAAGAGTGTTTTGGCTTGCCATTCATGTTGCTACATTTCAGCCTTGCTACATGGGGGCTCAAAACTTGGGCTTTTTTATTTTTGTTTTTAAGGAGAGATGTAACTCAGACACTTTTTTTCAAAGTATTCACTTTAGTGCAATGAAACTTGAGCTGTTTATAGAACTTTTTATGCTTATTTCAAATATATAATTAGTGTCTTGCAAGTTGCGTACTATTAGCTATGCTACATGATGAAGTGAAAACCTTAAACCTTTCCCCCTCTCCTTCTTTTCATCCGTAAGCTTTCGTAATTCTTTACCATTCGCAGTTCATAATGCTTAAAATAAAGTGTAGCATACAAATAACTAATTAGGAAACACATACAAAAATATGTAGTAAGTCTAAAAAATAATAGACGTAAAAATGCCCAAATTTCACCTACCCTAGTAAAGGTTTACATACAATTTTTCATTATAAAATAAAATATTGAAAATTAAGCTAGATAATTTTCTTTGCATACTTTGGAAAAAGTTTAGGCAAAATTTCGTGCAGATCCGAGCACTAGAAATGGCCGAAAAAGGAGGGGCACATAAAGAAATGGCAAAATTTATGTTTTGAGAAAACCGAGCTTTAAAGTTAAAGTTTAGTTTTTATTTATGAAAGATGTCTTTATATGCGATGAATTTTGTACACCAAAAAGAACAATCCTTCTTGTAGTGGCCACTACCACTGAAACACACCAGCACCATGAGTTTATCCCTCTCGACGTTTTCGAGCCGACTCTTCACAGACATTTCGCTCACAGACAGGGCCATGAAACGCTTGCCAAACTTCTTCCACTCTATCTGGCAGAGCCTTGTGCCAACTGCAAGCTATGAAGAAGTTCGACAGGACTACGAAATCTAAACTAAGTCCAGTGTCGTGGGACACAACAGTGCCGATGCCATTTTGCGGCCATGTTTGTGCCAAACACCATGACATGTACATAATGACAGTGTCATCCCCGCTAAGCTTCCACACTGTGAGCTTCTTCGACCTTGCAAGATCGGCGCTGACGTCATCCATTGCCGTATCACGAACTTTCTGGCTGATGGCTGTGAATGACGTTTGATTCATTGGTTTTTGCAAGCCAACAACGCCGCGAATCAGACCAGCTGCTCGTAGTCTATTCCTACAGAGCACACCGCCCCAACGGCTTTCTCGCGCGAGCAATTGCTTTTTTTTTTCATTGATAACAGAGATGAATACACGAAAAAACTCCCAAGCATTTCCCCGAGGGTGAACATGGTTAAGTGCGAATACACGGGGTGATGCTATGAGGGGTATTTATTAATTCGCACTATTATATATATTAATCACACTATGGTGCCTTTATGGTGTAATGGTTCCTGGGAATCGCAATTTGATCACACGGGGGAGTTTACGTTAACTCACTTGCGAATGCCAACGGATTTTAACTTTACTCCCCCTCACGACCCGCTCTCGGCGGGAGACTGGGAGAGAAGGCGGGCGCGCGAGAGAGAGGGGTGCGCGCGCAGCTGCAGCGAGCGAGGAGAGCGGAGGAGCGAGCGAAGGGGGAGGGGGTATAATACCCGTGCCACACGGGCAGAAAAAATGGCATTTACCCCCGAATGCCTTCCGATTTATTGCCATTCGCGCGGTGCCACACAGGCGAACAAAATGGCATTCATCCGAATGCCATTCGAATGCCATTCGCCACCAAATGCCTTCACCAGAACTCAGTTGACTGAGAAATGCCTACTCTCGACGACACAGCTCGCGAAGTGCGATTTACCTGAAAGTATATAAAACAAATCATATTGAGCTAAAATAAAATTTCCCGCCTTTTATTTGCACTAAAGTCTTAAAAAGGTGCTTTGAACGTTATACGAAGAAAATAAAGTATCGACAATGAAACGCTTGTCGCGTTTAACGAAACTTTGGCAAACAAGCATGCAACACTGGTATTTTCATCGCCATCGCCATCGAGTTCACTTTCTCCGTGACTCAGGTTGAAATGGTTTGATATTAATTGAAGTTCAATGTCCTGAAGCTGCCGCATAATAACTCGCCTCTGCTCCAAAATTATTCGCTCTTGAGCACGATGCTTTGCACGGAAACACACAAGTGCTGCCGTGAAAAAAACGAACTCTGCGAACATCTTCTTCTGAGAGATGCGACAGGTGCAATGCGACATGATTGATATGTGGGGTTTAACGTCCCAAAACCACTATATGATTATGAGAGACGCCGTAGAGGAGGGCTCCGGAAATTTAGACCACCTGGGGTTCTTTAACGTGCACCCAAATCTGAGTACACGGGCCTACAACATTTCCGCTCCATCGGAAATGCAGCCACCGCAGCCGGGATTCGAACCCGTGCCCTACGGCAGGTGCAATGTGACAGGCGCCCTTTTCTATTTACGCTGTGTATCTGAGTAGTGTTGGCTTAGGTTGCTACGGTCGGCTGCAACATTGTAAAACAAAGCAAGAAACTAAAACTAAGGACAGCGTAATACGCTTATTTCTACATTTAATGATTATCTGATGTGTATGAAGCTTGTAAATGCTTCTTAATTTTTTTTTTGTTGCTATTCACTCAATGCTCACTTGGAAGGTGCTGTAATCGACATCATCAAGTCAAATGTCATTCGCTTTGGACGTGTAGCAGCGCCGGCGAAACAAATGTCATTCAGGAACTGAAGGCCTTCGCCACCAAATGTCACTTTCTATGCCCGTGTGGCACGGGTATAAGGCGCGTTACTGACACCGATATCAGCGTCGCGTCCGTGGCTTATTCGGTAGAGCGTCGCGCTGCGGCCCGCCAAGTCCTCTTTCTTTTAAAGATAGAGAGAAGACTGCGGACGCCGCCGACGGCGGTGGATGGTTTGGGGTCGCTTATAAAGTGTATTCACACTTAAAAAGCATTGTTCAGCTGTGCTTCTCGACAAGACATGGACTCCGCAAGTAGGCTTTACAGCACACACAGGCGCGCAGCTGCCAATGGCGGTCCCCGATCCGTACCACATGACAAGCCAGTCGCGGCGCTCGAGAAAGTGCGAAAGCGTGCTTCTTTTTATTATTTCTTGCGCCGCATCAGCGAGGGAAACTGTCGTCATTGGAAGAGTGAGTCTCGACTCTTCGCATCATGCGATCGAGAATAGCGAGTGGAGGCGCATTATCGGCGGCAAGGTGCTCGAAGACTGCATACTTTGGGCCTTTTAACAGGCACCTTGTGCTCTTTAGACGCAATTTTAAAGCATTTCCAGTTAAGTCGCGACATGTATATTTTTCAGCACAGTAGGTACTAACCTTATCAAAACAGGCGAAAAGAAAAATGGTTAACTTGAAAAAAAAGTACGCCTTTTTTGACCCGCATCTCCCCTTAACAATATTTCATTAATTACAATTGGCGAAAATTTCAGTCGTTGTCTGAAAATGAGCTGCCATGTGCAGTTATGTATGAAGTCATGTGTTATTCCGTACACAGTGGGTAGACATGAGGCAGAAGTGTGTGTGTGTGTGTGTGTGTGTGTGTGTGTGTGTGTGTGTGTGTGTGTGTGTGTGTGTGTGTGTGTGTGTGTGTGTGTGTGTGTGTGTGTGTGTGTGTGTGTGTGTGTGTGTGTGTGTGAGAGAGAGAGAGAGAGAGAGAGAGTGAGTGAGCAGCACATTTCAAGCATCGCAGCAACAACCACAGCAAGCATAGGAGCACATACTAACGGCTTCCTCTTTACTGGCTCGGTGTGGTCAACAAAAAAATCAAGAGCACCTTTAGGGGGCGAAGCTCCTTATGGCGTGGCTTGTGCTTCCCCGTTGTGGATAACCCCGCGTTAATTCTTGAACCGGCCATAGAGGGCGGTACTTGTACTATACACTGAAAGATGCGAATGGTACGACGCTAGAGGGCTGTACTTGTAGAAAAGTATTGACGTCACACGTACGAAAAGAGAGAGAGACGATCGCGTGACTACGCTCGCGTGTTCTTCGGCGGCTCCGTATGCCAGGGAGCGCTCTTTAGTACAATAAAAGCATCGCATGAGCACGCGCATTCAGACGTTTGGCGGTGGAGGATGGACAAGGCTGCTGAGCGGCGTGCGCGCAGGACGGCGGCGGTGGTGGCGGCGGCGGCGGCGGCGGCTCGCGGTCGAAGAAGAGACCCCGACGAGGACCCTGCAGTACGACAACGGGAGGCCGAAGCGGCAGCGGCGTGCACACCCATCTTCGCCTCACTCTCCATCATCCAACCCCGTGGATATGCTGTCATTTTTTGCGCTTACTTCATTTCTGTCAATGCCTGCCGTGGTGGCCTAGTGGCTGGAAACTGGGCTGCTAGGCTGCATTTTCGGCTGCGTAGGCTTCCGTGATTTGTCGTGAAAAGAGAAAGATTTTTCAGCTGTTTTTGATAATTCATTGTGATTTCCAGGCCACGTGCTGCGCCGAAATGTTTCGCTCACTGCCCCGCCGTGGTGGTTTAGTGGCTAAGGTATTCGGCTGCTCACCCGCCGGTCGCGGGATTGAATCCCGGCTGCGGCGGCTGCATTTTCGATCGAGGTGGAAATGCTGTAAGCCAGTGCGCTCCGATTTGAGTGCAATCCAGGGAACCCCATGTGGTCGAAATTTCCGGAGCCCTCCACGACGGCGTCTCTCATAATCATATGGTGGTTTTGAGAAGTTAAACTCTACATATCGTTCATATCCATCAATTATTGATGTCAATAATGGCTCCTTCAGATCTTCTATAGTCGCGTAGCTTACAAAACTATTTCTGCTCCATATATTCAAAAGGGTCTGCCATCTTTACCCTTTTTTTTTCTGATTTTCAGATGCAAGAAGACTACTGTGAGCTTGTGCAAAACATTTTTACACCTCAAGAGGAAACTAAGAAAGGCAAGAAAGGTTCATCCTCTCGCTAATAGTTTTCTCTGGAGGGCCACAAATCCACGCCATGTTTCCCTTAAATTTGGCCCTTGAAAGGAAGATGTTTTCTATTATTTCTTTTTGATTGTTGTGCGGTAACTTACGCTTTACTTCTGCATTTTGTGTGACAATAAATAAATGATCACAATCGAAGCACTTGTGTATTTTTTTCTTTTATATTTCAGACTGCATTAAGGAATCGTCAGAAGCGAAGAATGTGGGACGAGCACATTGAAGCTTAGATATTGAAGGTATTTGTGGTTCAGAATAATGATGGAAGACATTGGGGTAACTGCTAGCATAAAGGAGTACTGGCGTGAACTTTAAATATTTTGGTATTGATGCTCTAAATAATAACCTTGGTTTCGAGGACCCCAAAAAAAGAGTATCATGGTGCTTAGGAATGAATCGCATGTATTTTAGTGCTGCTATCTTGAAGGGACGCTTTTCGTTTCTATATCGAGGGGATGGCTTTTTTGTGATGTGCCATGAGAGCGTGACGTCACGGGAAGACATAAGTTTGAGACTACTTGCGGTAGATGTGCCATCTCCTCATGGGGAACGTAGCGATGAGGGCATTGCCCCTAGCGACCCCGACAGCGATTTCTGTGATTGAGGACTCATGTAGGCCGCAGAGTTCGCAAACTAAATGGAACTAAGTTGACTCATCGGTATAATGTCCATGGCGGTTGGGCTGGCTTTCTGATGCTCAGCGACGAAAACTTCAAAATGAATAAAATATTTTATACTTGTTTGAAGACTCTGGCGTGTGGAGAGTGCTAACACTGCACACCAAGAAAGCCAAAAATGCCCCTTTGCGTTGTCTCAAAATTATGTCAGTACTGCTTTAAGCCATATTACTAAAAAGATTATTGAGCCTTGCCCTATGGGGGAAAATCGGGGCAAGTGATCCTCGACTTCTGCATGCATGCCATACTGCTTTTCTTTCTTTCCTTCTTTCTCTCTAACTCATTGCACTACACTCTCTCCTGTTTCCTTTCTCCACGCCAGGAAATGGTCCGTGATTCATGTGATTAGCAGCGCATTATCTGAGTTGCTACAGGCGACTATGGTCATGCATTCATTACCATGCAAAAATGAAATTTGGCAAAGTGAAATAAAAATTTACCTCGATAACCTCAATTAAACATAAAATTATACAACAAAATTGTCGTCTCACAAGCATACTAAGAATGGCGGGGAAAGAAGATAAAGTAGAATGGAGCTGTAGTAACCCTTGTAACCACTCCAATGACGTAAGCAGCAGTGGATTTCAGGTTGAACCCTTGTAACCACTCCAATGACGTAAGCAGCAGTGGATTTCAGGTTGATGTTATTATTTTATCCGCCATGAGAATACACATGGAACAAAAAGAAAAAGGTTCGAGCGTCCCATCACACAAGTGAAGCCCACCGTGTTGGCCTTCTTACCATTACTTTCAACGGTTCCAAACTAGGAAGTTCGTTTACCAATTATTTACTGCATAGTTCATCTTGCAACTAAAATAGCAGCTCACTGTTTTCGCTGTACCTATATACAACTATTGCTTTAAATAAACCTGAAAATGTTTTTCTTGTAAACATTCACGGAAATATAGTTTGTCCGTTACGAGATTTGTTCGCCTATTTATATCTTCTAAGGCGTTTTGAATCAAAAGATCCAAAGACCACAAATATTTCTTTGTGACATGCAGAGTTTTTTTCAATTTTCCTAATTATCAAATACGTGTTCAATGACGTTAGGTTAACTTCAACTCAGTAATCATTTATACATTACCAAGTATATGCGTACATATCTCCTTTTTTTTACTTTTATACACATTGGAAGTACCGTGTTTTACGAGTGCTAGGGTACAGAACCTGTGAAACCTGATTCATGGCTTTCGGTCGGTATCGCGAAGCGTCATTTAACATCTTTCATGCTGATTGATTTATTTATTGATTGAAACGTCTCTAAATATAGGAAGTACTACTGTTTTTGCAGGAACAAAAGACGTTGTCTCGGGGTGCCATCAACTCTCGTTACGGAGGGCTGGGCAAGGTCTACTCCATAATAGACATCTCTTCGTTATCGTCGTCTTCGATGTAGCTGGCATAAAAATGCCCAGCACGTGCGTGTCACTATTGAACTGTTTCGTGTTAGCTGCGAAAATGCGGCCTGCAAGTAAAAAAAAACGATAGCATAATCAAAGAAACTCTTCATGCTGTTGTGCAGTAAGTGTCCTCTAACATTTCTGAGATGCAATACCAACTAACCCACCAAGTCAACTTTGTCAAAGAGGTTCTAGTTGTGTTTATCTGGAGCCCCTTAAGTCAAATGGATGTTTTCCTGGATTCACTCTCGCGTAAGTGGAGCCTGTTTTTTTTTTTCTTCCATCTCCTGCGTGTTCATTCTTTTGCGAAAGAGCGATTAGAAACAAAAAAAAGTTCATATCAGTGCTCGAATTCCGTCGTCTTTTTTTATTTCCCTTGTGCGGTCGTAAGGTAGCCCCTAATATGCAGAACTAGAACGACATGTTTTGGGTGCTCCACGATACTCGTGCCTTTAAAGGGACACTAAAGAAGAAAAAAAAACGATTTTCGCTTTGTTAGTAAATTACTCTTTCGTAGCCCCAAAACTACGACGCTTACCGCAAGAACGTACTGGGTAAGCGAGAAAATTTGAAAACGAAAAATTTCGGTGCTGACATCACCAACAGGTTTTCACCTCAATCACATCTGCGTCATAGATTTTGATGTTGTCTATCAGGATCAGAATACCGCTTCCTACTAAGTCAGAATACCTTTTTTTTCCTACTTATTCAAATAACCCTCTTAACAACCTCGGCAAATAAAAAAATGGTTGCGTTATTTTTTGCTGACATTTCCCTTCTTTTGAGCACTATTGGCTCAGCAGTCTGTTTATGTGACATCGTAACAAAATAAACTCTTCATTAATCCGCATGGGGGATAAACTCTTCATTAATCCGTATGGGGGATATAAATGTTGATTTTCTCCGACCCTTCTTTGCCGTTCAGTCGTATATGCCCGTTGCATGACTATCGCGAACGGTCAACGTATTTTACTTCGTTTTGTGCGTTTTTTGACTGTGCAAGCGGAAGCAACATCGTGTAGCCGAAAAGCGCAATATGCTGATAGTGTCAATTCTTTAGTCTGACACAACTTATGTGTAAATGAAAAAAAAAATTGAACAGATGCCAAGTACCATGAGAATTCAAGTTATGCGAAGCACGCAGAGGGAAGGTGACTGTGGCGTAATTTTTATTGAGAGAAATGTCAAAAAGTGATGCAAAAGATGCGTGCAATCTTTTAGCATAGGTAATATATCAATATTAACGGTTAAACTTCCTAAAACAATAACATGATTATAAGAGATGCCGTAGAGAAAATGTTTACCAACCCGGGTTCTTAACGTGCCCCTAAAATTGCAGCACAGACATGTGTTGAACAGTCACATATGTTTTGTATAACCAGGTGTTTACACTTACGTGACGATACCAACTGCAACATGGGTAACACCAACACCAGAAACGGTAAGCTGATATGTGACGCTTGTGTTAGCGATAATGGTAGTCCTTGATAATGCTGCGTACACCATCTTCAACGGCTGGCGTTCAAGTATACAACAGACGTTGACCGGACGGGACGCCTCTATCATGCAGTACTTATATAATAATTCTAAAACTATATATCGGCGAGAATAAGAGAGGCATAGGTGTCTTTGACGCCTATTCAGCAAAACCATGGTTCACTGAGCAGTGCTGAACAGTTCAGCACCGACATCCAATATGTCAACGGGAAATGCAATGCGGTCGCCGACGCGCTCTCACGTGTAGCAGTGATTTGTTAGTTCAAAGCTCTCAAAATTCCGTCATTCTGAGATTCCACAGTATGGCTATTTGACAGTGTCCCGAATATCACGTAAGAATTCATTTCATTTCACCAGCAAGCCCTTGAACTGGCGGAACAGCTTTGAGATGTGGGCTCGTGTCTGCGTTAATGTTCGACAAAACTAAATGACCCGAACATGCAATAGGTTCATGGAAAGCAGAAATGCGCGTTAATTGTTGTAATTGACTGAAGTCTGAAAGTGAAAACCCGAGGCACGGCGCCAAGCAAGTGTAAATATAAAAAACACACACCAGAATAAACTTCAATTGCCACACGGGAGTGTCGTTCACAAACAAAATAACAACATAGATATGTGGGGTTTAACGTCGCAAAAACAAAATAAGAAAATAAAAACATGTCTCCGAGTAGGTCAACTTAAGTACGCTTGAATACACCACGCAAACAGCGCGCAGACAGTGACGGTAGATTGTCATTGCTCTAGTTGAGAATGCGCCTGTATCACGAGCGACTCGAGATAAAGTCGTCGGGACAGTGTTTTTGTTTTTTTAGCAAGAACACTTGCATTCCCGTTGTACTGAACTGAAGTGTACAATCTGTGGCGTAAATTGAACTCATGTGGATGAAAAATAATCCTGTCTATGCTTTAGCTCTAAACCCACAGCATTCCCATTGCGCTTCCTATCCAGCTAACACGTCCAGAAAACCCTAGTGCAGAACCACCCGATGATGGGGATGAAGAAGTGCCTTTGTACGTACGTAGCTGAACCGGTAGAGCATTGATCATGTATGTCAGAGCTTGTGGGTTCAAGTCACACCAACGGGAAAGGTAAGTTTTCAACAACTTAAATTTATTTCAGTATGCATCGCCATCGGTGTACGAACCTGTGATTTTCCTAGTCTGATTATCTTTTCGATTTGCTGGGTTTCGCCTTACGTATAAGCGAGCCCCTCGATAGAAATTCCTCTTGTCGAAGTACATTAGTAAACTCATGGGTGGGGACAAAGCAGTGGCTTAGCCAGGGGAAGGGGAAGGCAGACAGGGCCCGTGGCCCCACCCCCACATTTTCTTTCTGCCATGGCGTACAAAGCATAATATGACGCTTGACCACATCTGCCTACAAGGCCTCCCCTTAAATAAAGGTGGTACACACCTCCCTCCACCCTCCTCGAAAAAATTTCTTCATGCGTCCCTGGGACAGAGTCACGTCAGTGTGAGGAAGTCGCTGCTGGATAACGAGTGCTTGTTCCGCCAGCGTAACCCTTTGCGGCAAGGCTCGCAGGAAGCAGGGCCTCGCCTGCGCCAGCTCCACTCGAGCAGGAAACGTCGCCCGTCCCTCCACTTATCGCCGTTCATTTCCTGGCCCCGGACCGACAGAGTGCGAAGACCCGACACGGAGAGCAGAGACATTGTTCCCGGGAGCCCAAACGTGCGAACCGGTCGCACCGATTGCCAACGCAATTGATCTTGTGGCGTAGACGAAGAAGACTCTTGCGACCCAGCTTCTCAACGCGGTGTTTCAGCGTGTCATTCAGTGTCGAATGGAAACTCGTCGGCTTTTCTACTTCAAGGTGAACCGCAGGATTGTGGAATATTGGCGACTCCTTCCCGCTACAGCTCGAAGCGGCGTGTCAAGCAACAGTGCCACCGAGCGCCGAGTTGAAGCTCTTCTATCCTTCTGCATCTGGGCGCACTAAAGAGAGCAATCTCAGTAACCGGAAGTATCGACAACTTCTGCAGGCTTCTGCTCGAAGCAACGCTTCAATCTATACAGTAGTGTGCTGGGTCGAGTCAACACTTATCCATCATCCTGCATCGGTATGTGCCAAAGGTACAGGGGTGGTTAATGACGACGACGTGTGTTCACACCATCGCATCAATCCAATGTGCCCCCTGATAAGTGCCTGAAAAGTCAACAGTGCCACGTAGTGTCGAGCTGGAACAGCGTATCTCCCCTTATAAGGACACTATCAATATATACCAAGCAGTAGGTGCTACTCTAAAACGACGCGTCAGACAAGTGTGCCAACAAAGCAACCGCACTGCTTGAGGTGCACGTCAAGAGGGTCACCTTATGTTGGTTCGAGCCCTTTCTTCGAGAAGCCTGTAAATATATCAAAAGGAGGTGCATCAGGAACAATTGACGTTGTAGTTGGCTACAATGCGACGTTCAAAGCGATGCGTAGCAAGTGTCCTGAGTATCAATTAAACCTTTTTACTTCGTCTGAGTGTCTTAAGTCTCAAGTCCCACAGGAATAGGAAATCTGGACCTCGTCTCTTTGTCCGAAGGAATGCTTTAGTAGTATTCATGCGTGTGTTTAATGTGTGTCAAGCTTGGTAGCACGGAAGCATGCGACGTTGATGCAGGACATCATATATGAAGACACTGCTGTCTTTACACAACGTGGTTTTCCTCCAGATCTCAGTGGCAGTGAACGTGAAGCATCTTTGTGGAATTCCCGTTTCGTTCATTGCACATTTTTGTGGAGGTGTCACGGTAGACGTGAATTTCCTGGTGTCTCGACAACGAACTTCCACGCTGGAGGATACCCATCAATAGTAAAGTAACAGAACTGCGGTGGACTGTTTTAGCGTGTGACCCAGCCCAAGCTGGTTCTTCATGGACGACGCTCCTAACCGAACCATGTCGTCGAATCAAAGGTAAAGTTGTTTTACTTTCCCAGCGTAGTTCTCCACTCTAGCTTTCGCTCCGCGTTGATTCCGTTCTCGCATTTGCGTGCACGACTTTCCTGGTACGTTTAAAATTACCCATGATTATGTTTTGTGCTGTACCTTCCTAGTCAGGTGAGGACATTCATTGAGGCTCTAGCCAGTGATGAAAATGTGTTCTCATACAACGGTCCAGCTCGTGACGCCAGCCACACCAGCCAGAGCGCTGGCCTACAGTGATGATAGAGTCCACAGAGTTCTCTGCATCTGCTGCCATGTTCAATGCGACGCGCAAACGAATGCATTTTGACGTTGCAGCAGACCTCTTTTCCGAGGAGTGGGCTCTGAGCTTGGATGTGTCGTGGTGGTGGCAGGTTTAAATCATACCTCAAAATAATCACGTGTTGAGTGGATTTTATTTGGCTTAAGTTTTCGAGAGTGCATCACGTGCGCTCATATAGCTATTGTTTTTCATCCTGTATGATCAGTGCATGACCAGACCACAACATTTCCCCCTGTCGGAGAAGGGGGGGGGGGGCGAAAGGCGTAAGCTTTGTTCGATGAGGAGCTCCAACCCAAATGAGCTACTTGTACTTTTGTATTTGTGAGAGCACTACTTGTGCGCGTGCGTGTACTGTTGATCATGAAGAGAAGAAAATGGAAGCCTGTATTAATTTATCCAATTTTTTTTTAATTTGAAGATTAGAAACGCTGGACTAAAGGTAGCGGGAGGTCGTATCTCATTCGTATGAAATTTTTACCCAGCCACACAGATATGTCAAATATGTTCCCCTCTAAATTGATACAGGGTTATCAGCTCCCTCTCCTAACCACCCACGTAATCCTTCAGCCCTGTGCCTTGAGGAGGCTGTATGACCGACCCTATACTCTAAAGAAGATTCTGGGAGTGTGGCTTTTATGTACTTCAGCCCAAAAAGCCACACGAGCCCTTCTACAGTTCTTGAGGGCAACGCCACTGTGCGACCGCTTGTGAAACCTGAACTGTGTGTGCGGTGTGTGTGTTATGTGCAATGTATATCTCCTCCTCTCTTTCTCTTTTTCTCCCCAATTCTCTCCCCCGCGTAGGATATCAAACTAGACTTAGTCTAGTTAACCTCCCCACCTTTCTGATATATTTTTTTTCTTCTTCTTAACAATACCGTGCGATCGTTGATTTACGGCTATGGTAGCACGCCAGATATCCAAGCTTCATGCATAACATGAAACCAAACTTCATGCATATACATCGCTAATTAGGCCTAAGTTAGAATACGCTTGCACCATCTGGGATCCTCACACCAACCACAATACTAACGCACTTTAAATGGTTCAGCGCAAAGCTGTTAGATTTATTTTTTCTAAATTCCGTTCCACCGATTCGCCAACAGCGTTCATGCAAACTCATGGAATACAAACATTGAAATTAAGACGTAAAATACTCAGGCTCAAATTTCTTTTTCTTCTGAAGAATAACAAACTCTCTTTTCATCCTGCACCATATCTACGCCCGTTATGAACTAGACTAACCAGACATCATCATCCTCAATCTTTAACTCCATATCATACAAGAACTAACACCTTCAAATTTTCTTTTTTTCCTCGCACTATTAACGAATGGAACTCACTGCCATTATCATTGATTGATTCAGTTGAGTCAATTGACCTGATCGATTTCTCATAACCTAACATTGAAATTGAAATGTAAGCGTTTATTTTGTTTGTTTTTCGCCTTTTGAAATGCAGTGTTTTTGTTTAGCAATTTACCCCTCCTGCCTTGGCCCATGTGGGCCTGCAGTATGTTGTAAATAAAATAAATAAAAATAAAATAAATATGCGAGAGGTAACGAGATCACCTACATGATGCGCAAGCGCAAAAGCCCACTCGCTTGAGAGCGTACTGTGCTGAATTATTTGATTCGAGTTTCACATTCAATATCAATTAAATCTCAGACAAGTATTCTAAGGAAATTATAGGGGATAATATTAGGAGTAACTGTAACGTAAATGTGAAGAAAAAAAGGTGTATGAAAAGATAACTTGCCCTAGGCACGATCCGATCTTACCACTTGAAAATAACGCGAAGTGGTAGGAGGGGGTGAAAGTCGTCGTGGTACCTCAGATGGTAGAGCATGGAATGCTTTTCGAAGGTAGCAGCTTCGGATCCTGCCCACTGCAAGTTAGCTTTTCATCCACATTTATTTCTTCACACTTACAATACAATTACTCCTAATAATATTCACCATTCTTTCGTTAGCATAATTGTCTGTCAGATCTCGTTATTATTGTTTCTAACAGAAAATAACGAGCCCTTAAGTTTACCCTTCTTTTCTAGACAAAATGTCAGCCTTATCTGGGTGATTGTGTGTTCAGAGCGCCGGTATTACGCTGATACTGCCACCGATGTTTTAAGCTACCATATACTGGGGTCGACACTCGCGCCGGGTCAATAAAAAATTGTAAGGGCGTGCTATCGGTGTCAAACAAAACACAAACAGCAGCGAGCATTAGCAATCGTACAGTGCACGCGGACCAATCACCATCATTGACAGGCACAATCGTTTGGTTTGGCAGCGATGCACAACCCGACTATACCGCAACATTTCCAAGTCTGTTCTAGTTTCGATATTTCTAATGAAAAAAAAACACAAATAGAAGAACGTAAAGCCGCAATGACCAAAAGCTCTCAACTCAGCCTCGCCGGCCAGCGTTATCACCATATCGTCATATCAGTACGAGAATAGAGGCGCAAGCGTCGCACTGTAGGGGAATGGCGGAGTGCTGTCACTGCTGTTGTACACACCTATCAGTGATGACTAAACCGGGTGCAATGATGCAATGCCTGCCGCTGTTCCCGTTTCAGTTGACGCCGATAGCACACGGCTTTATTCTGTCTCGAACACAGGTTTTCGGAGTTGGCACCAGAGGGCGACACATTCCCCGTTCATCGCAAAATGTCCGCGGAGGAAATAAGGGCGGTGAGCAAGCGGCTCTTCCGACGCTCAACACTCCTGGACGCCCACAGTGCCGCTGTCGCCTCAGAGATGGGTGGCGCAGAAGACTCGTCCTCTGACGAAGACCCACCACCGCCTCGCGTCGTCGGCGTACAGGTGGTGCCCGAAGGTCCCATCTACGAGCTACCTCCGCCGCCGCGCAAGGTTCCTCCGCCACCCCCGGTCAGGAGGGACTCGCTACTGGCGCCACCTGGAGAGTCCCTCTTGCCTCCACCTTCGCTGGAACTGTTCACATCTGATGACGTAAGATCCGTGCAGGCGTGACGTAATAGAATCATTTTTGGTGCGAGTTGGTTGATTGTCTTCAAATAAAAGTAGACCACCAATTAGACAGGACAAGAGAGACAAGGAACATTCCCGTCTTCTTGTCCTGCCTAACTCGCGCCCTGTGTTCATATTAAAACATGTGACGGTTGACCGTTTTTCCTTTCATATGGGCTTCCAAAGCCTGCCGCACCGCGGTGGTCTAGTGGCAAAGGTACCCGGATGCTTACCCGCAGGTCGCGGGATCAAATCCCGGCTGCGGCGGCTGCATTTCTGATAGATGCGAAAGTGCGGTAGGTCCGTGTGCTGAGATTTTGGGTGCACGTTAAAGAACCCCAGTAGGCCGAAATTTCCGGAGCCCTCCAGTACGGCTTCTCATGTAATCATACGGTGGTTTTGGGACGTTGAACCCTGCATATCGATCGATCAATCAATCTAAAGCATTTTTTTAATGGTGCCACTACATCTTATCGTAACTGGGAATATCCGCCATTCTCCTTTCGCCACAACACTTCCACCACCGTTCCCGTGCACGCACAGAGTATTTGGATTGCGTCTGTTGGGCGTCACAGAGACTTTGGCCGATTAGCAGTGCTCCGGGCCGAATGAATGCATGTGCAAACGTGTCCTTGTTGCCACCACCGTGAAATTAGGTGACAAGCCGCCTTCGCTGGCAGCGCCCACCGCAGTAAAGTACAGCTCGACCGCGTGGGCATAGTACCTTAACTTAACCTAGGGTTCCCACGTATTAACTGCTAGTAAAGTGAGATATAATTAGGATACGTAGAAACAGAGGCAGCTATTTTGAGACACGTGGTGCTTAATATTTAGAGGCTGTGCTTTTTCCTGAGCCTTCTTCGATTATGCGGACTAAATCTTCTATAAGTGACCATAAATTTAAACTTAATCATGAACATAGGGGTTAGCGGAAATATAAGTGTTATGCTTCGAAATACCTGTTCCACTAGCTAGCGGTGGAGTACAGCAACGACTGAAGTAACTGAAAATGCAGGCTGCTAAGAATGAACAATGGTGAATATAAGCTTGTCAACATTAGCTAGTACAAGGTGTGTTTGTCTATTGTGTTGAATTATGCCGTCCAGTGGACTCTCACTCCTCAGTTCAAATTTATAAGGGTTTTCTGGTTATGTTCTAAATTTAGGTGGTTATTTAGTTTACACGTTCTTTGATCTCTCACCAATTGATATGTTACTTTCTTTATGTCTTCTACCTATTAGTTCAGTAGTACTTACCATAAAAAGTTGTATCTTTCTCAGTTCGAGCTCTGAAAATCAAGTTTTTCTCCTTTTTATACACACAGAAACTACTTTAGAAACCCCACTTTGATTTCCGAAGAAGGTTTAAAATTGCAATTATAATGCCAGATAACACCCGTTTCCTTAATCTTACGAAATTGCATCTTCCACAATTCTTCACAGAGCCCCATATGGTTTCTTGCACACTGATATATACTGTACGGTCACGGTATGGAGCCGGTCGGTCCTTTTTGAAGATTTACTGAAGCATCTATTGATTGACACTTTCATTTGTCGATCAATGGTGACGATCTAGGGAACAATCAGGCACACTTTAACAAAACAAAAGAATACAGTTTTCCGAACCCTTTCTGTGAGTAGCGACGTGCCCCGTGTCGATAAATCCCTTTTGGCGCTCGCTCTACTCTATTAAGAAAGTGATGGACGCACGTCTCTCCAAATAAAAGGTAATGCGTCTGCTATAAGACAGTTATATATGTGGCTAGTCAGAACCAACAAAAAGAAGATGAAAGATATATTTTTTTAACTCGAATCAATAATATTTTAGCGCGAGAGTTATTGCGCGAGACATTGCGTTAGCGCGACAGTTACTGGGAGTGCTCTACGTTAAAAGTGTGAGTTGCATCAGTGATACGTCTGTATCACCTTTCCAAAATGCGATGCACATCTTTGATACGCGATTGTGAGCACGTTTTTCGCCGATGCACGCATGGGCAGAAAGCTGTAATCTGGTTGCTGGTTCTTTCGAATAAACACTTGAAATTTCTTATTTCCTTGTGTATTCCTTTTCTAAGTTGGCACTAGTCTAATGTACCCATTTGGGGGTTTTAAACGGGCGATCGAAATGAATTGGTCACTGAACAGGCTTCACGCGGTTCTGGTTGTTCTCAGGAAGACCACCGGTCACCGGCGGCGACTCCGGATTTTCCTCTGCCGCCGAAGAAGTTTCCGAAGTCACACGCGGGCTCCGCAGGAACCACGACAGCCGCCGCTGACAAAGGCGCACATCCGTGGCGACGTAGCGGTGCTGAGCTCACGGCGGATGCGTCGGCGACGCCATCCGAGCAGCGTCCCAGAAGACCCGGAGTAGTCCACTTCGCCCCCGTGGCTCCCACTGTCGTACTGTTTCCCCTGAGTCCCGAAGGCGCCAGCAGTCCGCGAAAGAAGTCGGCCACCCTGGGGAACTTTTTGGACACCCACGAGACCAGCTGGAAGTTCACGCCGGGACACCGGAGTGTGACCTCCACTGGAGCCACAGCAGGAGATCAAGCAATGGTGCCCGGTATGCCGCGCAAGGACAGCAAGGAAGAGTTGTGAGTAACCTCGTTTGGTGGTTTACCGGAGAAATGCGATTGCATTCATAAGTAAAGTGTGAGATCGGGGTTGTTGATATATTAGGCGACTCAGCGCTAAAAGTAGACAAGGGACACAAGCAAATCACGAGGACCAGTGCAGACATCCAGCGGAATTTTATTGCAATGACTCGCTAATATATAGTGGACAGAAAAGATATGACCAAACACTTATGCAAGAACTAAAAAATAAAAATGTAACCCACAAGAAACAACCGATTACACCGGAACACCACGTGCTAGATTGAAATAGGCCAGTTTCGATAAAAGTATTGACGGTTGATTGATACAGCTTCCTTGTGTTATATTGTCTCAGCCGCGATGACGACTCGGCTGTCTTTATTACGATGAGCCGCAAGAACTCTTGTTTTAGTTAACGAGGGCTGGCCCCGAAATTACGAACAATGGGATGCCAAAGAACAGGTACCACCCCAACGCTTCTTACTTCTTGACAATGTTCCTGTAGCCTTACATTAGGCACCTGCCCATTTGGCCAACGCCTATTTGTCCACAAGAGAATGGTATACTGTAAATAACTACCACTGCACACTCAACAAACTTTTTTGGGTGCTTAATTATGCAATGCCTTGCAGGTGTTCCTACAGGACAAGTGCAGACACGTAACAGAAGCAACTTCTTCCGTGAAGAAAAAACCACCGACACACCCACTCTTTGCCTATTTTTTTTTCAGTCCCGTCTTTGCTTTTTGCACTGATCAGTTGAATAATGGATTCATAAGGGCACCAAAGTGTATGTCCACTCAGCCAGATGGCTTACGAAAATTCTACCCTGGTAGGCACATTCGCGCTCGGAGCATGGCAGATTAGGAAATATCCTACTGCGCACGACTGACCCAGGCTGTAGAGCTCTATTATTCAAGTCACCCGGGCTCACTCGAACTCGTAACTGAACAACTCAACCAGGTTCACTCACAGTCAATCTTGACAAAAATTATACTGAGCGCCTAACGAAATCTTTACTCTTTTGGGTTCACTCGGACATAGTATCCAAGTTCATTACGCCAAGCTCGTTTGCCTTCAACATTATGCAAATTGTACTCAATTGACCCTCTGGGACTGAAGCTTACCGAAATTCTGGACTTGGGAATATTCAGATATTCACTTTTTCTATTTTGTGTCTCTGGGAACGGGGGAGTGGGGTGAATATGATAACCAGAAGGCAGGGAGGACATGGATGAGTGCCTATCTCAACGTTACTAGACGTTGAGTAACGTTGCGCCTATCTGTAATAGAGGAGGATGGTGTGTTGGAGTGCAATATTTTTGGTGAGGCTGGGCTAGAATCCACCAGAGATTGAGGGGCTGTTAAATTTTTCGAGATGTATGTATGCTTGATTTTAGGCTACAAAGACAAATTTCACTTCCCTGGAATAAAAGTTTTTTTATCAGTGGTAAAATGGAAGAGTTGGTATAGAGAACTTGAGCTTTCTTGGTTACAAGAATAACATGTGGGAGCAGCTGCGACCAATATGCGGCCATAGACGTCTTTCTCAGCGTACATCCCAACCAGGTTGTTTTCCGATCTGCGATGTTTTTTTTTTATTATTATTCATGAGCTGCTTCACATAATTGTAATGACTCACGGACTAATATACTATTGCAGTGGTGGCGAGAAACTCAAATATATGGAATTTTATATATTTAGAATAACTAGTCGAGTTACTCTATTTAATGATTACTGAATGAGCAAGTCGGGTAGTTGGCAATGGCCAAGCGGATAGTCTGCGTTGGATCATTCGTTATTTAGTACTATGTGTAGTCCTGGTTTTTTTTTTTTTTTTTTGAACAGTTAGCAATCAGTTAAACATAAAACTTCATCTGTTCGTGTTGTAATCCACGTATTATCGTTATACCATTGATGATCCAGAATTTTTTTCTGGGCGGAGGATCAGCCAACTTTTATGCAACTTCGTGCGTGTGTTAATATGTGTGCGTGTATCTTTGAATATTTGGGATTTGCACGTGTATTTATGTGCGCAATCTTTAAGAACTTTGAGAAGGGGATTGAACGACCAACCCTCCTTTATGAAGCTACACGTATGTTATCAACATAAGCTTATTACGTACAGCTTTAGTGTCGTTTTTTTTTTATAATACAAGATGGGGCGACGACAACTGACTAAATTGAGAGTTATGCACGCACACTACACTCTAAAAAAATGGAATTCCTTAAAGATTTCTTCCTACATATATGAATTTCATATGCATAACGCCCTATAGAACCATGTCAACTTTCTTTAGGAGAGGTGTAAGGCACATGATTCTTCAAAGGGGTCATCATGTGTCTGTATAGAGCTCTATACACATGAGAGCTACATGTAAGAAGAAAGAGTCAAGAGGCCTCTTTTTTTATTTAGACTGTCTTTTTTGTCTGTTGTTGTCGTCGCTCCTTACACTTGAACATGTGCTGAACTAACACATGTAGTCTACATGGCAGACCGAACTTGTTGCCGTGGTAGTCTGCTCGGTCTGCCGTGGCATTCTTACTACTTGCTTTAATGTCACTTCTTTAACGCCTCCATACCTTCCGATTGCAGCCATGGCAATCTGTCCAGACAGTCTTGGCATTCTTACTTCTTGCTTTAGTGTCACTTGTTTAACCCCTTCGTGCCTGCCAGTTGGAGCCGCGAGAGATATATAGATTCAACTTAGCTATGCCATCATTTTCTCAGAATGACGTCATCTTCCGACACCGATGATTTCGAAGAGCTCCCACCACCGCCACAGACGGAATGCGGCACCGAGGACTCCACAGATTCCAACGAAAACATCTACGAAAGCGTCGGACCGTTGCGCACACCGATAGAGGGTCAACCGTCGCCGATAGATGGCCAGCGGTCCCCGCAAATAAGCGTGGCGACCCTGTCACTTGTGCGACCACACAAGACCAAGAAGTTTGCGCGCTCTCTACAGGAGGCACTCACTGCCCATTTGGATGCGTCCAAAGCAAAAAGTAAGGAGTGTGGAAGCATTTTAGGCGTCATATAAGGAATTAGAGAGGCCCTGCAACACTTCTTTTTATCGTTGTCATAAAATGCGGCCAATCGGTAGCCGAGGGTCCTGAAAACGCGAGCTACGCGTTTTACCAATACACGTAGCCTAAAATTTACCAATTATAGTTGATGTCAGCAAGACGTAATTGACTGTTTTCTCTAAAAGTGATGTCATGAACCCAAATGACAGCACCCTAAACTCAGAGGGCACAGCCATCGGCTGATTTCAGCGTCATGAGTCGTGCAGTTACCGGGCCTGCTACAGGATGCCTCCACGTGGGAACGTGGCGGCATCCCGCGGCGCCACACTGAAACTAATCTGCGCTTTTTAAGAAAAGGGGTGGAATATCTGCCGAAGTTTAAGGTCATGACACGTAGTGACGCGGTACGCGTCCTCTGAGGCCTCTATCTGTCCCTCTAAACGTAACTTCGAGCCCACTCGCAAGTACAAAAGGAGATAGAAAGCCCTTCAGGCGGGCTAGAATTCTTTGTAACTCATCCGGTACTTCACAGATTCTGAAAAGTTTCGCGGCAGTGCATTCGCAAAACAATGAACTCTTTTAACGCAGTCATTTGGTGACTACTGAAAAAAGGGTGGCAGGGTGCTTTCTAATGTAAAATACTCATGTGTTGATATGCCACATCATCTTTTTCAATATGACTACTCATATGAGGAGTTTCGTGATAACCGAATCATGTCTAAGCAAATCTGGCCGGTGACGGTATGACGCCGGCTCTCTTGTAAGAGCTGTTCTGTCATAGTACAGCTTTAATGACACTATCTGTAGATGCTGGAAACAAAAGTGTCTCTAGCCCTAAGTGTTCACGTTTCCATCCATGACTAGCTGTACTCCCCTGCAAATTCTAAACATTGGAATGTGAGCACTCTCCCGACCTATCACATTTAAACGCATACTGCCAGCGCATGTTAGCATTGACTAGTGTAGGCTAAGTGGTACCTAATGTGTGCAAGAATATCAAGTTGCTGACTATAGGAATGCATTATTTCTGAAAATTACATGTGCCCTTGTCACGTGTATGCCACATAACAGTCAATATTGGTGAAATTAGTGTAATTGTGTCTCATGCGGCCAGTGTAGATGTTCTTTAGGGACCCGTACAAAGGGCCTATCAACTAATAACTGTGAAGAACGTAAAGGTTTTTATAATGATGGCTATTACTAATAATTTTATTGGGATTTGATGTCCTAACACCACCATTTATTATGAGAAACATGGTGCAACCAGAGTCGCCACAACGAAAGCCATCTATATCGTGAGGCGCGCGGAGGCCATACCAAAAGTTTTTTCCGCTCGGTGAAAGGCACGGGCGTTGTTTCAACGTGAAAAAGACTGCCAGCGTTGAAAATTCGGTCGGGGTGACTAGTGCACCGATGCGCGTTTCTATACCTGAGCAGACGCTCACCTAAAAACCCATGTGATTTCTCTAATTACAATATAGACTGATTTTATTTACATTGCTGTGTCACTGTGTCCAACAGCCCACCCCCTTCCCTCTACCAAATTTCGAGATTGGTAGCCCTGCTTTTGATCGTAAAAAGCTAAATTCAGTCTAGCATGGCTGCTACAATTCAGCGCCATGACAGCTCTCTTGGGGAGTAGCCAGGAGGTGGCAAACCAGGCTTGTGCTTCCCCACCCCCTGGAACGGTTTTCGCGGCACGGAATAACAGAGATTGAAAAACGACTATTTCAAGAAGGCGCCATCCCCAAAATCATGTAGCTGCCCAGCACCCCTCCCTCGTGAAAAAAGATTTCTGGGCTAGGCGCCTGCAACTGACCCAGACATGCTTACAACTGCAAAATGAAGCTGTCTGTATACCGTATTTCACAACCGTGTTCAGATTTTTTTTTCACGCGTCAGAATATACGTCCGGGCTGAACAATTTCGAAACACCCGCCCTTTTGTAGCATTCGTTTGCGCAGCATAGATGGCGCGGCGTGTCCACTGCGTTGGCGCGGATTGCTTTTTCTCCTTTTGCCTCGAAAGCTCACCGCGTGGGAGTAAACTGAAAATGGCGTCACCGCGGCCAAAGTCGCCCAAACCTGCGACTCCCCAGAGGAAGAAAGACGAGTCATTTCTGGAGTACTTGGGGACTCTTGGCCGCAGGAAGAAGATAAAGGAAGGTAGTAACTTAATCACTCCTTTATAGTCGTCTCCCGTGGGGTGTTACCGCGGTTTCGGTCGTAATCGAGCGATCGTATGAACGAGTTCCCTTCTGTGACCATGTATGGTGGTGTGCTGGTTTTACGCTAACGCCTTTCTGCGATTTTGCACCGACCGTTTGTCTGTTGTTTTTGTAAATTGCTGGCACTCCCTTGGAACAGTAGAAAGCGTGACAGTGGACCGATATACTCGAGTTGTTTCTTGCTTCGACTGAAACAGTCGCACCACGCCCCAAATCTTCTTGCCACCTGTGCTGCAATAGCCGTGTTTACTTGCGCAAACCGCGGGTGAGGGACAACGTTCTGTGAAATTCCGTCGTAACGGATCTATTCAATGCGAAAACTAGTGTGTGTCAAGCGGTACCGCGGTAACCGCGGTCTTATCAGGTGTGTTTACGAGATGTGCGGTGTTGTAATACAGGGAGTGTCACACGTACGGTTCACTTTCGATCGCGATTCCCTTATTTGCGCGAGGTGTGGCATACAGCCAATCGCATTCGAAAAATTTCATCGTGATCGAGGCTTGATGGCTACCGTATTACGCCAAGCTATCTAGAACGGTAAATCGAAATATTTAACACGATTTGCGTATTTACATAAATATATCATGTTTTGCGTGCAGTGGTAGAGCTCCAGGAAGAAGGGAAAAATGCCATCGACACGCCAGGAAGTCCAACACTCCCGGAACTGCCGCCGCAGGATTATGTCCTCGGTATGAGGGGTTTATTTTTTTATGCAAGTGGAGATCAGCAATATTTTACTTGTATTGATTCAGTGGAAGTGTATTTTTTGGACTCAAGGCTGTGCAATTTGGATTGTGTTAATTTGCATTGTGTATTACAGTGGCGCTGATATCCATTTCTTTATGCGAATACGCGTTCGCAAAAACTGTCATCATTACGAAGGGTCTTTACGTTTCTATAAGCGTGTGCAATATAACTCGGCTGGTGAGTGTTCTTTTTATCCGCTACATCGTCCTCTGCTTCCTCCCCGAGCTGGTGCACTAAGCACATGCTCTACTGCTGCGCCAATTCGTCCATTATTCGCTACACAAGCTCGTTGGGCAAGAAACAGAGTAGAAAGACAGAAAACCGAGACATAAATGGAGGGAAACAGAAAAAAATAGAAACGCTGAGGAACTAATACACAAGAGAAAGATGGAAACATACACAAGAAAAAAGAAAAAAAAGGAGCAAGACAAAAAACAGCGAGAGCTACGAAAAGGAAGTAAAAAATAGAAAAAGAATGGTAGGAATGTGACTACAAAAAGATGGTAAAAGATAGAAATAAATAGATAAAAAGAAACGTACAATAAAGAAAGGAGAGAGGAAGAAAGAGAACTATATGGAAACATGGAAGACTATCGAGCCCCATTTTTCTTTCAGGCTTGACGCCATCAGTGCCAATCGGTTGTAATTTTTTCAGTGACAAAAAGCGATAGTCTCTTCTTTTTACAGTGAAGTTGTTTTAGTCTACTCTGTATCATCATAGTAGCTGTAGCCATAGAAGTCGTAGTTGCAGGCATCACGCAGGTAAAGTTACCAAAGGGGGGAGTAAATATCAATATAGATCACATGATAATGATGATAGTGCATTAAGATGATGATAATGCTTGAAATGAAACTAAGCTGTCTTGTTCTACCATCACGTACCCGCACTGCTGTGCACTTACAGCTTGGCTGTCTGAATGCTTTCACTGCGTTGAGCTTATTGAAATATTTCTTGTTTCTTTATTAAGACGAAATGGAAGAAAGGGCCATGATTGAGCCATCATCTTATGAAGACCCAAAGTTTAAGGAACTGATAGCCGTACTCATTGAATGGATCAACGATGAACTGGCCAGCCATCGAATCATTGTGAAGGATATCGAAGAAGATCTCTTTGACGGACAAGTTTTACAAAAACTTCTTGGTAAGCTCCTTTAGCAGCATTCACAACACTGTATCAAGATAACTAGCACCTTACATGACGGTCATGATTAAATGGTATGTGGCTCACTAAGCCAAGTGTTGTACATAAGATACGTTTGCACTGCTAGCCAACAATGTATTACGATGAAACCTCTCCTATGAATGCCTAAGCTTTCGGGAAAGTATATTTAAGAAGTACATTACTTCAGCTAAATGGAGCGCTTATTGGTTCACTTGTTCTATGTATGAGCTCCTAACTTTGATGCTGATGCGTCACTCAACGAGCTGTTTGCTTGCAACTGCCATTCTATGAATGATAGCTCCTTGCACTTTCAACACTATCGGGATAAGGCATTTATTCTACCTTGTCAAGAATCACTTCTAAATTTTTTTTCTCATTTGTAAACGGTGGAAATGTTGCAATAGTATTCATAGTGATACATAACAGTCGCTAAACACGGCTGCATGAAAGAGGAGGACGAAGTAGGTTTTCGTTTGATGCTGGACTGGCACAATCTTGCTCGTCGAGTTCTGTGCATTGTATATAGATTATTAAAGAAGTTACTTGTAACATTATTGGTGGAGGTGCGGGGTAGAAGAAGTACTAGCAGTCGAAAGGTCGCCGATAGTGTGACCACTGCGCGTCTCCATCGATGTACGGGGTTCGTCCACCTCCACCATACTCGTAACAATAGCATGCATTCATATGTTTGTGCACTCCAAGTAATGGCACACTCGCAAAATGAACAGGAAGGAGTTTCTAGAGGAATGTGCGAAAAGTGTCAAGTTATAACTTAATGTTGCCGGCTTGCGCTTTTTTTAAACATGTGCAAACTCTAATATAAACTTAATTACCCTTTTTGTTTTCCTAACAGAAAAGCTGAGTGGAAAGAAGCTCGATGTGGTTGAGGTGACCCAGTCTGAAGAAGGTCAAAAACAGAAATTGAAGACTGTTGTGGACTGTGCAAACCAGGTACTTGGACTTCCAAAGTGGGGTCAATACAAGTGGAGTGTAGAAAGTAAGTGCTGTTGGTTCCATGATCATCCATACTACTTCATACTCCATCTGCTTGCATCGGAGGTCATAATGAAATACAAGAATACCCATGTATGTAGATTTGGTTGCACAGTAAGAAACTACAGAGGGCCAGTATTAATGTGCGGTCTCCTACTATGATGTGCTTCATAATCAAGTTTAGATGTTGGCATGTAAAACTCCAGAAACTATGATACAATTTATTCTTGCTCTTCAAAATAACACTAATCAGAAAAGCAATTTTTGTCTATTAGTAACACCTTCACAATTCGAAGTTAACCATTCTTGCAGGAAGACAGTGCTTGGTAAATGAGATTTATTTATTTATTTATTTATTCATTCATTAATTTGATTTGCATACCCGGATACACAAGGACACAGAGAAAAGAGGGAAAGAGAAAGCTGGCACAATGCCTGCTCACTCTTTCGAGAGGAAGGAAGAAACAGAAAAAAGAAAAATAAGGGGGGAGAAAGAGGAAAGAAGGAGGCACGTAAGAAAAAAAAGCGAGAAAACGCCCAAAAAGCAAACCCAAGTGGACACCATCTCAAAATGATCGCACGAAATGATGGGATGTCATAGATTTGGATGGCATTCATTAGTCTTTACGCAGTTTTTGATCAGTAAAAAGAAAGTACATTGCCCTTTGAAGTGGCCATAGGCTTAACATAGCAAGGTACAGTAAATCTCATTCAGCCAGTGTTGTCAAAATTTTAAAAATACACTTTTAAATTAAAGAAATTCTGCGTGATGATTCTGGCACAAAGTTTAAGATGAAACTTTCAGCGTGACATACTCTTTTATTGATGAACCTGTGATGGTGAAATAAATAATATTGGATTTCTCACAGTGAAATTCCTTTAGCTAAATTGATCTATTGTTTCACTTCAGGGTTATTTTAACTATAGGAATGTACATTGTGATACCAAAAGATAGACTTTCCAAACACTGAAGCTTTCAATGTGTTACACCATTTTGAGAGGCCTTTTTTATTTGCCTAAGCTATCAGTGTTCCCAACAAGGCAGTGCCCTGTTTCATGTACTCTTTCGAGGTTGTTGTTATTCACCTACCGCCTCAAAAATCTTCATAGTAGATAAGTGTCTGTGGTACCTACTGTTAATGTCAAAGCTATAGGTCTGATACAGGCACAGTGCCTGTGCTTTGGTTTCAGAAAACTCCACAAATGGCCATGTGCTTACCAGGTTTCATTGTGCATTAAATACTCCCAAGTAATCAAATTTACTTTCAGTGTTTTTTTAGTATGGCATGCCTCGTAGTCAGACACTGGCATGGAAAGTCGGGGCAGCTCGGATTAAAAATTCATAATTAAACTAGTTTAACATCTAGTTTTAGGGGTGTGTAAACCTCCTCATTTTCTCGTGGTTCACAGCATACGCTTCTGCACTTGGGTTCAGTGCTGTTTTGGCCATTTCTAAAGTTCTACACCTTGATTGATATACTGCTCCAGGTCATCCATGCATCAGGAGCCACTGTGACTTCATGGTTAAAATGATCAGCTTCTGACCTAAAAGAGACGCACGATCCCTGCCATTATGGCCTATTTTAGTGGAGGCCAACTGCTAGGGGACCTTGCACTGTTCGATATCAGGGCACGTAAAAACATCCTATGAGCTCAAAATAATTCAGGTGCCTCCACTATGGCATCCCTGATAGCACTAGTAACTTTGGGATGTTAAGCGCCCTAGACTAACTAATCATTCATCGATGCATTGCCATGTGCGAGCTGATCCTTCATCAATTTTTGTTTTGAAACTTGCACTTTTGCAAGAAATTTTGGTACGTCAATAAAAGGTATTATGTTCCGTAATTATGGTCAGCATGCTATTACTATAATTTGTTTCCTAGTGGCTACTAACAAGCCACTGTCAGGAAAGGTAGTATACATTTCACCAATCACTGTGGGACATTTTGATTCGATGAAAAAGATAGATAATTACTACTTTTCATGTGGTCCTCATCTCTTTGTCGCTCATTCATTCTTTCATTCATTTATTCTTTCATTCATTCATTGGTGAAAGTGCTCATGAACAGCTGTAGGCCCCTGTCAAGGTGCACCTTGCTTGTATAATACAGAAAAATAGATAATATAAGAACAGGAAAAAGTGCTACAGCAATGTAGCAAAATAATGGATGTTAAATACAAAAATTGCACATAAATTGAACCCTAGAACTATAATTGTTGACATCATAATGTGTGGTATTTTGTAATTACTCTACAGATAATGGCATTAAAGGTACAAGGTAAATCGCAGACAGAAGGCTCCAAGTACTGAAATTATATTGGAGGATTTATTGATATGTGTAGTTTAATGTCTGAAAATCGCCATATGATTGAGAGAAGTCGTAGTGGAGGGTTCCGAAAACCTAAACCAGTTTGAGTTCTTTAACATGCATCCAAAGGTTAACGCACAGGCTTACAGCATTTTTGCCTCCATCAAAAATGCAGCCGTCGAAGCTGGAATTCGGTCTCGCAGCCTGTGGGTCAGCAGCCGAGTACGTTAGCCACTATACCACAACGACAGGGCAAACTAGAGTGAAGGAAGGAAGCATAAATTTGAAGGTTCGTTTTTTAACATAATAATAATGAGAACTAACAGAAAAATGGAGTTTAGAAAACTGGTGTATTCGTTGTAAATTTATTTCCATTACTGGAAGTCCAAACGTGGGATTAGATCATAATCGAAATTAAAAGAGCATAAAATGTAGTGCCATATTCCCGCATTGATTTTACATTGTGCTTGAGATATATTGTTAAATCATACTTAAAATTATCGAAAACCATTTTGTTGCGCAGCCTAGCAGAAGAGTCTTGAAGCTGGAATATGGAATATGTAGTCTATCACTTGGCTGAACGTCGTCGGTCGCGTAGTCTGATGCTGTCAACCAGGCCAGTCTTTAAAATTAGGATATTTATAATAATCCAGCCAGCTCAGTTATGTGCTGTTTCCGAGGTAAAAAGAGTAGCACGGTAAAAGGTGGTACTGCCGTCGCAGCCGCCAGTGGATCAAGTCTAGTCGTGGCACATTTGCGCGGATTGCACCCATGCGCGCTAAGCTACTGCGCTCGAACACAAACTGCAGGCGGACTCGCTGTTTGTAGCTTATGAGCATACAACTTTATGTTCACTGCAGATAGAAATACTATCAATGTTTTGCGACGTTTTCTAATTTAACAATTTGAGATTAGACTCGCTGATGGGCAAGATTTTCTTCGCGCTTAAACAATGGGCATAATAAAAATGATTCTAGCCCCCTTTAAGTTCATTGCATTGTATAAATTTTTTTCCTTTGCATTTCATGAAATTTCGAGGTCGCAAATGCAATACATGCATATTTGTCTGGTAGTTCTCCAGGTACTGCTCAATTCTAGCAAGAAAAATTTTATAATAATGCTTATTTTAGGTGTAATAAATAAACTTTTTGTATTTCACTCATTAGCCCAAAAGACCGTTGTCCTTTGTGTTGTATCAATTACCACTTGGGATCTTGTTCACCTCGTTTTTTATGCTATGCTGTTGATAAATAAGCTTTTTTAGGATTCAAACCTTCTGAAACTTTGACATTTTGTATATGTATATATGGGCTCGCATAACGACACTCTCTCAAGCATATATTAAGGGAGTGTAAACTCCTTTCTCGAGTTATTTACTTATTTACTGGCTGCACCTCTGCCTTATCTCACATGCGTTGAATGTGAAAGCTTTGAGTTATATTTCTTAATTGAAATTGTACACTTCCTTAGATCTGCTGTAATTAGGTTGTTTTCTATCTTTTAGGCATTCACCAGAAGAATGTGGTATCTATTATTCACCTGTTGGTTGCTCTAGCTCGACACTTCCGAGCACCAGTGAGGCTGCCGGAAAATGTGGTGGTGAATGTTGTCGTTGTTCAGGTAGGTGAAAAAAAGATGTTTCATCACTATTTCTATGTCTTGCAGAGCAGAATCTCTATGCAGGAAATTAGCCTGTGCAAAACCCTGACTTTATCAGTACGCTTGCACACTGTTTCCTTGCGCAGAGAAATATAAGAACTAGAGAGTGGCCTCATATGTCATGCTACTGCATAAGGAGTCGGAAGAACTGATTGCTTATTTTGGTATATGGGTGCATAAAAGCATGTACATGTGAATAATACTGAGCAGTGAGAACATATCCAGAACACTCTTGCATATAGTGCTTCACAACCTGCAGTGCTGCTCCAGAAGGTTAAACACCATAATCTAATTTACAGGACTTTTTTTTTTCAAGTTCAATAAAATCAGACTTCTGTTTGTTCAAGTTTGATGTTTTGATTTTTTTTAATACTTTTGTTTATGGAAGAAGCTTTTGCTTTTTGGCAGTAAAGGTGATGAACACCAAGTCACTGTTTGATTACTTTTTCCAACAATTATTTTATGTGTGCTGATGTCGGGCCACTTTCCCGGTTGTATTTTCATCTTTGCCCTCCAAAATGGCCATGGAGTTATGGTGTAATGAGAGAAATTAAGTGTATTCCAGGTGTGTTGTGGGTATTACATATTCATATAGCTTAAATTGAGACTTACAAGAAAGTGTCTACATCGGTAATTGCTTAGTAAAATACTACCTGTACTTGTATAAATCAGCATGAACCCAATGGAAGCACAAAATGAAAAGAATACAGTACGTATACTTTCCAAAAACTTTAGTTTATTGAAACGAAAAAATCGGAGAGAAATTCACTACATGTGTTCATTTGGCTACACATAAGATTCTCCTCTTTTGTGAAAAGGTGTTCACAAGCCAGTCTTGAAAGCCCTCAAAACTCAATAGACAAAAAACCCTATCTTTGTCTAACTGTACTCAGTTTTATGTACAGTCTGTACACTCCAAAAACTTGTAGTGTGCTGAGTGCCAGGGCATTGTAAGATACAAGGAAACATCCTAACAGACCACCTAGGTGTGTCCGTCAACAAAACCACTGCCATTACATCAATGGCTATTCCTGCTCTCTTGAAACGAAAGCTCAGGGCTCATTGACAAAGCATTTTTTCGGGCGCCAGTATCTAAACCTCGTCGAACTAAAAATACACATACAAGGTAAAGGACAGGACACACACACAGTACACACTCATGTTTTTTACGCGGTGGCGATCCTTCTTTGTGTGACATGTGGTGAAGCACTGATCGTTCTTCACATTTTAATTCAGTGTAATGAATCAGACACGCTGAGAAAACATTTTTCATTGCCCTACCGACAACACACAATTTTTCATCCATCAGTGTTCCTCGGTAGCGAACCACTTTTGACAAATCAATCACTGCTGGCGTTTTTAACAGACGTGCGTGCTTTTCCTGTCATATATCGAGGCACTCTGTGATACAGCCTCTGAAGAGAGGTCGCTGCTGCGTTGGCTAAATTCCCACCATGGTTTTATTATCACGACCTTTCACCATTCACACTTGCTGAACATATTTCACATCACTGTTCTGATTTTAGTACTTCTATGATATAACCCAAGTTAGCACAAGGAATTTTAGGGCTGTCAACATGCAACAACTGAAGTTGCTTTTTTCAGTTCCAGTGTTGCAAAAGATGCACAGGCTCAGGCTATTGGCATCCTAATGTGCTTGCTTTTACATTTAACTGCTCTTGATTGTAGGTTAGAGCTGTAAAATGTGGGTTTGTGTTTTATGATTATTTTAACATTGCTCATTTTAAAAGTCATGGTAAAGACATCATCAAGTTAAGTGCCTATGAATTTAGATAAATAAAAGCTTCACCATAAAAATTTTTTCTACGAACATAATGTTTTAGTCTTTGAATGTTCTTTGCGAATGTCACTGGCACGAAGATACATTTTATTGATTTAAATGTGCACTTTATTGTTCTGAAATTCATAATGCTTTGTGGCAAGAAAGCAGACAAAAATAATGTTGCTGCATCATATTTGGTTGATCTACAAAATCAAACAGACATGCACGAATATGCTAAAATTACTTCTCACCTGGCAAATGGAGCAATCTTTATTCTCGTTCATGGGTATCCTTTCAATTCTAGAAACGGAATGGAATCCTGCACCCAAGAACTGTTCAGGAAGAGCTGACATCTACATATGAGTAAGCACAAATGTTACACTGATTTTGTTATCTTCATTAACACTTGTGAAATCCCTTTGCCTATAAAATTCATTTGCATAGTTATTGATCACTTACTTCATTATTTCAGTGACCTTGGCATGCGAGTTGGTAAGTGCTAGTGGATATTTGCACTTCGGTGGTCTTTCAGCAGGAAGAAAACTCATCAGTGTGCGCTTCCGTGGCGATTGCTTACACCATTTTCTTTCACATGCAGAACGAGATGCATTTGATACATTGTTTGACCATGCTCCTGACAAACTGCAAGTTGTGAAAAAGGTTGGTACTCTTCATAAGCAAGCCTTTGTTCCCTTGCAATGTTTCATGTGGAATTGTGGCACTTTTTTTTCAGTCACTCATGAGCTTTGTGAACAAGCACCTTAACAAGATCAACCTTGAGGTCTCCGATTTGGACACACAGGTTTGTTTGAACATTCCTATATGATTTGTCACTGATTTCCTTAGAGAGTGGAAGCATTGGAACCTTCTATAGAATCGTTTACAATCCAGCATACTTATTTTTTTTCTTCAGTGCGGCTTTTCAGTCTAGCTGGTTAAATACGTCGAAACGCGTTTTAGTGCTCACACACACAGATAAGAAAGACACAACGGGGCAAGCGCTGACCTTCAGCTGAATGTGTATTGCCAGAAGCAATAGTATAAGTAGATTTGTACAAAAAAAGGCCCAAGCACTGCGCAAAAAAACCTGCCACATCCAGCAAGGGGAATTCAATTGCAGTCAGCACCAACAAGGATAGCTAAGGCAACTATTATCGGCCCTCACTATGAGGGCAACTTCAGCAATCTCTTGGGTATTTTGTTGTCAATCCTATGTAACACAGCACACTCTGTTAACAAAGCTTTGCATACACAGTCACCGTAGACTCGTGACCATCCTTATGTCCGCCCAACTTCTGCTTGTGTTCTCTTGGCCTATCATTTAGGCCTCTCTTTTAGGCCTCTCTTTTAGGCCTCTCTTTGCCTGCCCAATGCAAACACAAACAAGAAGCGATATATTGCATTGCAAAAAGACAATATATACCTTCACCTTCTGACCAATTTCCTTTAAAGCACATGACAAGTTGTACATCTAAAACACGATTTTCCTTCTGCGTTGCATATGCTTTAAACCATGCAGAACCAAATGACCATGAATAGACATTACTGCCATGGAATAATAATCTATACATCACATGTTACTTTCTTTACTGGATGTGTTTCCTTTGGATTCCGTTTATAAAATTGATTCCCATATATAGAAAGCACTTCCGTCGGTAACGCAATTTCTTTCTTCAGTTTCAGGATGGAATTTACCTGGTTCTTCTCATGGGCCTTGTCGAAGGGTACTTCGTACCCCTCTACTCGTTTTTCCCAACACCATCAACATTTGACCAGAAAGTCCACAATGTGTCCTTTTCGTTTACTCTTATGACGGATGCCGGCTTGCCAAAACCTAAGGCAAGACCAGAAGGTGAGTCTTGTAAATGTTTCACAGTGTAACAAATTACTCGATGCTACATAAGCCTTCATTCTCGTCATTCAATATTTCAGCTACTATGTAAGTGCCAAAGAGTGATAGCATTATTGTTATGATCATCGTTACTGATGATTCATGTTAAATAATATCAGCACAGTTCTTTCCATTAACATCCGTTAAAGGTGGCCACTATTCTTTCCTGTGGTTATGAACTTGCTCAATAATGTTGGACTGTATGATCACTGAAACATTTTGAAGGTAGTATGCCAGCTTCAATATCTATTAATCACTGTGACAGTGGTAATGGTAACTAAACTTTTTAAGGTTTTTAATGTAATATGTTTTTCGAAATAACAAATTCATTTTAGCACATTATTGTTTTTACTACCACTGCTGTATTACATTAAGTTACTGCTTGTTAAGTGAATTCTTATCGTTAATTATACTGTTGGCAGCCTAATGCTGTGATCAGTGGATGCTGCCAAGCCCATTTCAGAGGGTTTTAGTCTAGTGCTTAAAACATCACCATATATTGTATCTTGATGCAGAAAATGAACTTAAACTTGTATTGAATCACCAGCAGCACAGTACTTCATACATTACGGCAGGTGTTAAGCTGTTCAAGCTTTTAGTGTGCATGGTTCTTTCAGCAACATCAAATATTCACTGCTAAATGCTGTCACACGTTTGCCTCCATTAAAGACATCGTTGTGTGGAACCAAGTGGGTGATGGGGCCTGCTTTCGTAGAACAGTGCAGAATTCGGTAGCTGCATAATTTGAGGGGGCTCTTGCTTTTAGGGGTCCCTACTTAGAACTTTATTACAATAATCATTGTACTTTATTGTACTACATTGTTCATTGCTGAAGAACACAATAATATGTGTACTTCAATGCATGAGCTTACTTGCTCAACGAAAATTCTTATAAAGGTGAAATACACATGTTTTGAGATTTGTCTTATAACAGGCTTTGTTAATCATCAGCAAATATAGAAGTTTTGCAGTCCATCTAATACGGCCATATTGCCACATGCAGTAGCCTAAAAGACTTGTTTTGAGGGTAACCCTATTGTGTTTGCTCACTCTATTATGAAAAAGACATGGTATAAAAAGTGCTGCAATGCTAACATGGATTCTGGCCAGCTGATTTTTTGATAACGTCTTTTCCAGATTTGGTAAACTCTGATCTCAAGTCCACATTGAGGGTGTTGTACAACCTGTTCACTAAGTACAAAGACACATGAGTTGCCTTTGACCTGAAACAAGTGGTGGTTCCATGCTTCTGGAGGCCTCACACTGCCAAAAAGATTGCATCTATGTATTAACACTTGTTAAGCATTTGCCTCAAAGTGCCTAAGAAATCCGCGAGTAGGATGCATGAAAAACTGATTACAAAATGGATTATACATTGTTAGATTGAATGTAATATGTTGATGCTAGGTTTGCCATGGTATAATCACATAGAAAGATACTTTAGTATATGTGTACATAACAAGTAAGTAAAATGAGCTATTTATTTACGTTCTTTTAGTCACTGAAGTAATCATCGTTGCTTTTTTATGCTAATTGCGTGTGCAATGTTCTTTTTCACATGTTTGCTGTAAAAGGCTGGTCCACAATAAATTGCCCCTCTTGTTGAAGTTGGCTACTAGTGTCTTGTTTTCTGTCTCTCTCTTTTTTGGTGATGATATTTTTCTTAGGAAACTTTTTCAAAAACCAATGCCTCTTTCGCTGATCTCTATGTCGATTCTTCCGCACGTCGCGCGATCGAAACCCGGTCGCGGCAGCCACGTTTTTATTTTGATCAAAACGAAAATGCTTGAGACTAGTGTGCTTAGATACACGTGCACGTGGAAGAGCCCCAGGTGGTAGAAATTGCTGGAGCCCTCTGCTACGGCGTCTCTCATATCGTATGGCGATTTTGGTACGTTAAACCCCAACAATTGATATTGTTATCATTATGCTGATTTCAGAAGTTTTATGTATAAATGTGGTAAAATAGCTCCTGATTAGGATTGCTTGCATTATGAATCCTTTCTGTGTCACTATAATACATTCAAAGTAGTTTTTTTTTTTTTTTTCAGTTGAGATTGCGTCAGTGATGGCGTCCGAGTTTTTCAGCTGAGATTGCGCGCTGTGCGCAATCCCGAATGCTATGCTTTAATAGCGTCGTTGACGAATCGTTCTTTACTGGTGCTGGTAATGATTGAAAACATTAAGCGCCATGCCGCCATACTTCTCTTCATCGCTTACGGACTACGGAATCGCACCCGAATACAGATCACTGACCAAGAGAGAAGGTGTGAGATATATGAGGATTGTTTGTATAGATTTTTGTCGGCTTTGATAGTTCAATCAGTAGAGCGTCGAGCACATTACAGAGGTTCGATTCTGGGTGGACAAACATTTTTTCGGAAATTATTTCTTTCTTGTTTGGTGGTGTTCACTTTATCGATGATCATATCCGTGACGAAAATATGTCGCTTAAGTTTTGGTGGACCCCACTTAAAATTCTTTCGTGTTAAAAAATGGGAAAACGCTGTGCCAATTTTTCACGAAGGCTCCATCTCACGGTGGCATCAAGAGGTGTTGGAGATGAAACCACCGAAGTGAGTGATACAATGTATACTTCTCAAGTTTTCAAGAGGAAAGTTGTGCGGTAGTCATTCCAGCATAAAACACCATCAGCAGTTCGGCCTCTCGCGAGGCGTAGCTCTGTGTAAAGCTTGATGTAAAGCTTAGTTCAGTGCATGCACCGACTATTCTTATTTGACTCTACTTGCTTTTTCAGTTGATAATGTCAAGTGTAGCTGTGTCCATGAATACGTGCTACTTTTTAAGTGGTATACGATATCAAGAAATGATTTTCATGCACCAATATCCACTGTTGAGCTGAGGGATTATTGGTGCAATTATACATAGGATTGTTTCGATGCATTTATTGGTCAATTCATTCCGCGATTTCACATGAATCACGTGATAACTTGAATTTAAAATCGCCTATTTGAAAAGCCAGAAGAAAAGGTAACTATTCGGCATTTTGATTGAGAGGTTTTATCGCTCTGAAGAAGAGGAAAATTTACAGGCTATATTAGTACAGTGACAGGTGCTCATTGCTGCTGTAACACTACATCCGCTATTCCAAAGCGTGGTATGACAATTTTCTTTGGTATTACGAATATCGCGGTAAAACTTGAGTGACTAGCGTCGCTCGAACTGCAACATGCGATGCAAAATAAGATGTTTTTCTGCAGACGGGGAAGCGGAAATTGTGTAACCCGCTGTTGCACAAAGGTTTAAGGTTATATACTTAAATCCGTTGAGGTCCCCTTTAATTATTTTAAGCATGCAATGTAATGGCGCGATTTTGCTACTCGGAGATGTGTTTTATGCAACCTTGTGCTACCAAACCAACCACGAGAATGACAACCTGGCATATTGATTAAAAATAAAGTATACCGCCCTCTTTTAAGCTCGCTCCAACCTAATGAGTCAAGTAATATCGAGGTACGTAGGTATGGGTAAGGTGGCAGTTTTGTATGCTCTACGAGTTTTTTTGTTTTTTTTTTGAGTGAAAAAGGGCGAAAGGAGCGTTTCAAGTAATACGTTTGGGCATCGCCGTTTTGGTCATTTTGGCAATGTGACCGTTTCTGCGCAGATCACTATAAGTGTAGAGGCCTGAAGCGTAATGGATATTGGCATCTAGTTGTAGGGTTACATTATATATGCTGCATTTATGATGTAACATGATACATGTTGAAGGTGTCGTGTGGAGTTATCGTTGTGTATGTGTGTTGTGCCGGGGATCTCGGAGTCTTAACACTTCAAGCTGACGCTATGCGGTGAGTGTTACATGTCGTTAGTTACGTTCGAAGTTTTTTTTTTTTTTTGCCCTTCGCCGCTCTTTGGAACTAGACATAGTTTTCTCCTTGCCCTTTCATTCACTTTTCTATGTTATTAGGCTAGCTGTAGATGTAGTTTCTAGTACGTATAGCTGACTCCCGACTGAGAACCACTGTCTACAATTTTATGTATTTACCAGAGCTTAAGTACTACTACAAAACGCCGAAAAAGTACGATACAGAATTAAAGGCAGCGCAAGTCAATTTTTCAGCAGTTAGAAACTTTTCCGTTTACTTTTCATGCACCCAAGCCACTGGCAACGTGTAGGCTGAACGTAACAATCGCACAGAAGTAACCGATTAGTTCAGTCGCTGGTCATTAAGGGCAACTGACTGAATTCCCAGGGCCAACACATGACGGGGATATGGAAAATTAGGTGGGCTGATGGGATTAAAAAGTTCGCAGGTAAAATGTGGCAGCAGTAAGCACAAGACCGGGTTGGTTGGCGGATCATGGGAAAAGCCTTCTTCCTGCAGTGGGTGTAGTCAAGTCGATGGTAATATATGTTGTATATCACATATAGAGCGTATATGGGGATTAGTAGAAGCGGACAAGTACCTTTGAATGGCAGCCCTCTCATTCAAGTTCAGTTAACCAACCACAAACATAAATTGTAGCGGACGCGATCTGCCATCTTTATTACTGAAATAGTAAGGATATTTGTCCATCAATATGACTTCTAGTATAGCGTGTGACCAGTCGTGCTTCTGTTTAACCGGCTGAAATAATTTGTGAAAACTACTGAACTTTCCAATCGGGTCAAATTACTAGTTTGATTCTTGCTAAGTGATTCCTGGCCTGTATGCAAAAAATATCATTATCTATAACACCGTAAATACAGCTTTTGGCGTATGTGCTCATGTTTCTTGAAACGGCCTTCACTGCAGTCGACCAGGGTTGTTGGAGCAATGGTAATCACATTAGGAGATATATATTGCATGTGTGGACTTTCTGACCTGTATAATTGTTAGACGCCATACCAGGAGGAGGTGTTACACTTGCAGTCATGCTGTTTCACTCTATCTTACAAGCATACTCTGTCTGGAGTCAATCCTGATCATTGACTTGGATGTCTTGTATTGGCATGGTTCGGAATTGCTTCGTTAGCTGCCGCACTGATCACAGATGTTCATAATGCTAGCGTCTGCAGTTTCAATGAACACAGTCATTTGGTTTTCACTGATTATTGTAACACCTATTTTGTCCCTAAGTAAATTATCCCCACGACTCGCACTCTAACTTTTTTTGTGCATGCATAGCAATTTAGTCAGTCTAGACTATGGGAAAGCTTTCGATAAAGTTACTCAAGCCGTCTATTGCTAAAATTTTGAAAGCGGCACCAGCACACTAACGTTCTTTGACGTTCTTCAATTCTTCCATCCTTCTTTGTCAACCTTTCTTAATGGCCCCGCCACGGTGGGCTAGTGGCTAAGGTACTCGGCTGCCGACCCGCGGGTCGCGGGATCGAATCCCGGATGTGGCGGCTGTATTTCCGATGAGGCGGAAATGTTGTAGGCCCGTGTGCTCATATTTGGGTGCACGTTAAAGAACCCCAGGTGGTCGAAAGTTGCGGAGCCCTCCACTACGGCGTCTCTCATAATCACATGGTGGTTTTGGGACGTTAAATCCCACAAATCATCATTTTTTTAATGGCCATCTATCTGACTTTCTCCCAGTCACATCAGGGGTTTCCCGGGGATTTGTGCTTGGTCCCTTTCTATCCCTAAATATATTCCCTTCAGTGGTGGTACGTACAATGGTACACATCAGCATCGGAGACGTATAACGCACCACGTGTTTTTGTTTTTTTTTTTTCAAACGGCTTAACAATTAGCAGACAGTTAGTGGTCATTCGACTTCATTCTGCTGCGTATTTATTTATTTATTTGGTGAATACTGCCGACTTCTATGCGAAATCGTAGGCAGGAGTGGGTGACAGATACACTTGATTGCACATTTTCCAGGGCAAGAAAACAACAGAAGCTTAAAACAGAAAAAAAAATGTCGGGGGGGAGATATAGAAGAATTGGTGCAGAAGATCACTTTGCTGGAAACACTATCATGTTCAACGATCCTTCGACGTGCTGCGTTTCAGGACATGCGTTAAGAGCTTTGTTTCTTTGCTCTCAAGAAATTCAACCAAACGAGGGAACCATGCGTGCATTTTGGGACAAGAATTGATTTTCTATACAGATATTGAAGCCGAGTGTTGAAGGAAAGTTAGATATATATTACACGCTGATTACCGCTAAACCTGAAACTCACCTAATACACCACATTCCGTCATTGTATTTATTGGAATGTAATATTGAGTGCCTTGGAATAGTACTACACAAATGAGGAATATATTGAGAACGCGATAGGCTTTAGACGTGGGGGATTCGAGCCGCGGTCACAGTGTGAGCGATGTCGCGAGGGACAAAACATCTATTTCTACGCTTCTCCTATGCAAAATAAGCACTGGATTTTACGTATACGTCAAGAAAATGAATATGTATTTATGCAATAAACATTTGCTTATTGTTTTCTTGGTAGTTTTTGTAATTCGACATTTGGTTTATTCGGACGTTTTTCTCCGTTCCCTCAAAATCTGCACTAACGAGCTTTAACCATGCCATGGCTATGCCATGCTTTACTCACTTCCCTCCCTCACTACTCCACTCACTACCCCTCCCTCACTACTTCCATCTCACCATGACGCCAATTCTCCCCACACTCACATCCCCTTTTCTCTTCCTTGCTATGTACATTCATGGCTATGCTATGGTAGGAGCTGCTTGGCGAATGCCAGCTCTCAACAGCGCATACCCACAACGTTTTGTGACATGACACCTGATCTTTCTTAAACAGCTGTGTAAAAAACAGCGCCGTCGGTCTCATTAAAAGCCCAGCTCATCTTTGCACGGACAAACAATTTTAACTCGCGGCATTTGGCTATTCCTGGAATGGACAACCAGGTTGTGGTCTGTCGAGTGGACAGTGGCTGCTGTGACGGTTGATCTGCCCCGTCGAGCGTTGATTTGGCGAACGTAGGAAAAGGTCGTGTCCGACACTCCGAACGAGAGCAATAGGTTGACCTTTTTGCACTGACGACAGGGCCTTTCGATCAAGATTTATAAGCAAACTTGAGTGACTTGGACAACGGCTCGGCAGGAGAAAACGGCCAGTTAGTCGTGACACTGACGAAGTGCTTCTGGCTTCTGAAATCGCATCGATTTTTTTTTAATGATATCGCCTCGACTGGCGTTGTTTGTAGCGGGAACAGGAACCACTGACACAGACATCACATATTCTACGAACAGCGCAGCACAATTCACAATTGTAAGCTACACTAGAAACATGTCATGTCCTACATGTTTTCGATTTGAGCGAGGGCCCGAAAATAAAAAAAAAAATAAAATGAAAATCGCGGGCCTGACGTGAAAGGTCAGCACTCGTGTAGTCGTGTAAAGGAGTAACTGGAAAAACGCAGAAATCTCGAATGACGTTGTTTACAGCGTAGTTATAACAACTGATCTCTCAAAGTGAAATAAATTATCATCCCCTTTGTGTCTCTATATCAATACCCTCGAAAATTTTGTTCTCCGAGTAAATAAAGAGATATTCAACAAATGTGTCCGCATTATTTCTTTCAAAGGTTGCTGTCAACACTACATGTATGCTATGTCATGCCTATGCACTTCTCATCTCTAACATCCTCATAAGCGGAAATAAAGTATCCTACAAGGTGTTTTAAAACGATGGTGTCAGTGTTTAAAGAGAAATTATTTCACCTCCAGCTGGCAATAGTGCGCAGTAAGATAAGAAGACGTGGCAAAGACAAGGTGTTCAGGCTTACGACTTCAAACATCCCATCTGTTACTTTTTAATTATCATCATCACGCTTACCTGAAACGTGTCTAGTTCGTATAGCAGAGGCTTCACCCATGTTTCGCCATTCAACCCGGTACTGCGCTTTCAGCGGCCACGTTATCCTCGCTAACTTCTCGATCTCATCTACCCACATGACTTTCTGCCTTCCCTCCATGCCCTTGGCTTCTCTATTGAGTAACTGTTTTGGCGCCTTCCCGCTACACGCACAGCCCATCTTCATTGCTTCTTAATTTCGAAAAACATGTCCTTGAAACACATTAGTTCCCCGACCCAGTCGGCTCTCATCTTGTTCCTTGAACGACTATCACTTTCAATCGCTGGCTGAACGAACAAGCATGCACCGTGACCTTATAAAAAAAGAACTGTCTTTGGTTGAATAATACAGGCTTCGCATTCACTTATACGGGCTTCCCATCCAGTGAAATTCGGCAGACTCCACGTACCCTGTGAATCGACGTTATGCGAAGCACGCGGAGATAGAGGGACCGCGTTGTAATTTTCTTATCGAGCAATACGTCATGAAATGGTGTAAATTACATGTATAGATTTTGCACGCACAGAAAACTGTTGAAGAGTGGTAGATAATAATACCAGTTTGTCCTTGCGCAACGAAGCTAACAAGAACATTAGTATTAGCAACACCAGAAGCGGTAAGCTAATACGAAGCACTGGTGCTCGCAAGGATGGTAGCCCTGGATACCGCTACATAAATCAACTTCAGCGCACGGTACCTAACTACAACTGACGTTACCACGACGTGACGGCTGTATCACACGAGTAAATATGTAATGTTTATTAAATTGGATAGCCCCAACCGTAATTGACGTTTCGTGAACATTAGTAAGAGAGAGAGATAGAAACATTTTTGAGGTCCGTTATCGACGTAGGGGAGAGTGTCCCCCGTGCAAGGCATGTGTGATGGTTTCATGACAACATAGTAAAATTGTTCGACACACGAAATAAATAAGTTATTCGCATAGATGCGTTCAACGAGACATCATGTCGTGAGCGCAGCAAACCACTGTTTCTTTTTAGTCATTTCGGCACATCATCCTTTGTTAAATGTTTCTCTATGTGACCATCATACAGTCTTTGACAGCTCGAGCTACACCCTGCAACGTTGGCAAGCATTGTACGAACACCATTAAGTGAAAGCCACATATTGTCAGCAATGAACGACCAAACAGTGTCAAAAACTGCTACAAAGGCTGTTCTAGACTTTATAAAAAGCACTGGACTAGAAACTAGACCGTAGGGTACTATGCTAAGTGGCTACTGTACATACGCACCACCTCTTCTTGTCATTACCCTTCATCATCATCACCCTCCATCCCTCTTTCCTTCCCCTTTCCCTTATCCCCTGTGTAGAGTAGCAGGCTAGAGCGAACTAGCTCAGGCCGACCTCTCTGCCTTCTAATAAATTCTCACTCTCACACTCTCGAGCTACACCGCAGTAAAGTGGTTCCTTACAATACAAGTACTGCCAGAGAGCACATTCGGTACTTCGTACGGTTGAAATGCATAAAGGAGACAGCACGTTCAAGTGTATTCTCCAACGGGCAGTCGTGGCCTTCCTATTCCGATGATCTCCATCACGCGATTCGGCGCCCCTGCGAAAAGCGAAACCAGAGCGCGCCGGCTCCAAGCCGTGGTGGTTTGGCACGGAACTTGGCCTCGGCGAAAGAAGATAGACGCGGCGCGTGCTTCGGGGGTCCCTCTCGCCTTGGGGTCGAAACCCGCCAACGTAAACACAGATGGCCCATCTGCGTGCGCCACCAGAGTTCGCTACGCTCGCACGCTCAGCCGTTTGCTTGCTCGCTTGCTCGCTTGCACTAGGCCCCAATTTATACAAGACCGTTGCACGGGCTTGGCCCGTGGTTAAGAGTGAAGTGTACCTCGCTGTTCTGGGGCCTTCCTTCGCCCCTGTCTATAGCCACGAGATGCAAGAGCGCGTTTTTGTTTATACCAGCCGTGCGCAAGGGATGCGCGAGTCCGGCCACTCTGTGGGCAGGCCCGTCTGGACTGTGGATAGCATGCTGTATATAGGTTCTTGAGGTTGTTTCAAATCGCGCGCTTTAATCTGCAGGTTTCCCGTGGTATACCTGTGCGATGAGACAGTGATTGCAAAAACGGTAGCAGCTCGGTTATTGTCTGCGTAAACTTCATTTACAATTCAATACTCTACTCTTCGATGGACAAGGATATCGCGGTTTTCTTAGACTGCAACTTTCCGTGTGCCAGTCAAGTAGTTGTGTACCCTTCTGTGAAAGTCTTACGGAAATATAAGGCATGCACACAAAAAAGATACATTATATATGTATATGGGAAATTCAGTATATAGAAAATACATAGATTTTGTGAGGAAACGTCCCTATGAAACTATTGAAATGGCATAAGCAGCGTTTCCGTGGGATCGCTTCATTTGCATGCATTCACAAAAAATTAACCCTATGGAAGGCGCGAAAGACTGAACTTCCATGAATATGGTGAAATTCCCTTATGCAGTATCAAGCCTTTATAGAGTGGCGAGGACAGAATGTCAACTTATCACTTATTCATAACCCTTGGTCGATCATGTATAATAAGCGAGTACTTTTACCGTTTTGTTCGCGTGAAAGCAGGCCCGCCTACATGTATAGATATAACAGCAGTCGCAAGCATGATGTCAGTATTATACGTAAACACAAAGGAGGAGAAGCCCTCTAATAATTAAAATGTTAGGAGCAGCATATCAGTCATGTAGGACCCTTTGGTGTCAGTCTTTCTATTTTGTGTATTTTTTGTTTTTCAGTGCACACTGCAAAATAACATACTGTCGAATCGATATTGTGTCAACTCAAGCCTGTTTCATGTCGACATAATAAAGGAAACTAGAAAGAAAAAAAAGCTTTTATTTATGCAAGTCTAAAGGATCGTTAGTATAGCCAACGCCTGCTTTATTTCATTCAGAGCCAGTGCAAACGCGCGCTTCTCAACAGCAGCCGTCGGTCCACCTTATTTCAGTATAGTAGTCGTGATGCAATGCTGCATGAAGGGAAGCCGCTGCTTGCATCACACGTCCTTCCGAGCGCTTTTTCCTCGGAGTTGCGATAGACCTGTTTCCATCTGCAATATCGTACCTCTGTCAGACTTGTTCCTTCATGCTCCTTCTTCGTGGCTCGAAGCAATGCCGCCACCACGTCACAGCTCTAGATGTACAGTGGCGCTACCGTGACAAGTCTCTATGGGTTGCCCGCAGAGTGCCACGAAAGGCGACAAGCTGTCTCGAAACTCCATGTCACTTACAGAGCCAGCGTGGCCGCCAACACTGTGATCACGAGGAATACAAGACGCCGCCTCACGCATCTGTACCCAACTGAACAAAAAAATCATTTTATATTAACCCGTCGTGATGCACTGCATGAGGGGCTCTCTTCCCCATTGCCGCAAAGCACGTGCAAAGGCTAAGTGATGGGCGAGAGCAGGAAAGGGCTGGTGATGAACGGCTGGATCGAGCGCATCAGGCTGGCATTGATAAAATAGAGGAAGCTTTGGTATAGCGGTCAGTACACCGGCTTGTCATTCGATGAAGGAACGGAAGAATGTCTCAGCGGTGACAATTTAAGCTTGAACTGCTTCTCAGTGTGCTTAGCGGCACAGGGTGCTACAAATCTTGTACGGAATCGAAGTTTCTTGTGTTTAATTTGCACAAGCTCGTGGATTACGACAGGTTATTCAATTGCGGTCTGGTTAGACCAGCATAAGCGTTGCCAATCTGGAGATACTTTGTCCAGTGCGGCATCTTTGTGCTATTCTTACAGCAGATATATCACGCTCGAGATTGACCACGTATTGTGAATGGATGCTTATCGTCATCATAAAACAGCAGCATTTTATACATGATTGTCGATTTCTGCTTCATTTCGAAAACGCGCGCGCTTGGTGTCGAATGCAGTGATTCTGATGGCGGAGAGAACGACTACAGAAGAAGAGAGAAAAAGAAATACATACAAAGATAGAGAAAAAATGAAATTCTGGTCGAAAAAATAGTTATATGCGGGAACAAGCAAATTTATGTAGAGTATAGTGCAGCGAGGGATGGGAAGAAGAGAGGTGAGAAGGTGAAAGCCAAGCCACGCTGTGCTGTGACTCAGCCTCGTGGAACGTATACGGCACACTGCAATATTGTTTTTTTTTCCTGTGAGTGCCATCATAATATGCTGTCTGTGAGATTAGCATCACTTTACGTGAAATTCATCGTTGTGGTGGTGGTGACATTTTATCTCATTTGGAATATGGATTCAACATGGCCTCAACACAATGAAAAGGAGTGGAATTGCGAAAACTTTTGATCTAATTTCAGCTCGAAATTGCCGTCCTCCCCATTAATGCGCACGAAACATTTTTCGCTAGTTACTGTGTTCACAACTGTGGAAAGTTAATATGAGTACTCTTTGTGTTGCAAAGTGCTCCGAGGTACACAAATAACACCTAGGAGGTCAGAATAACAGTTTAATTTATCCTCAGCACCTCATTGGTGAATGTCGATGGTAGTGACATAGAATGTCCTACTGCGTAAGTTCTCGCGTTTAATGTCGCTGTGACAGCTGGGACGACATTAGACGCACATATACACATTTTCATGTTTGCTCACATACAGGTAGTTATTTGAATATCCGTAAACTTTAAGAAAAAGTTTTTTAGTTGTCCAAATATATTTGCCATTTTATCGTCTAATAGCTTCGAATATTAAAGAGACACAAAAGAAAAAAACAAGTTTTTCGTATTAATCGATTAGTCTTTCATGATAGGAAAATCACCACGCGTATGGCGAGAGGTTGCCAGGCGAGCCGGAAAAACGGAACAGAAAGAAACTCGCAGGTGTTAACGTCATCATGAAGTTCGTGCACTGGCAGCCATTACGTCACACATTTATTCGGCGTCTACTAAGGCGTACGCAGTTCCAAATCAGTGAAAATAAAATATGTGGCCTTCTGCGTGAGCCGGAGACTTATCACACTAAGTGTCGAGAATTTTCGTTCAGGTAATGCACCAAAATACGAAAAAGCAGTTCGTAGCCTGTGACTTCGCTACGGCAGCTTTTGGTTGGATATTGTAAAGTGAAACTCACTACAGTAATTTTCTATTCTAATAATTAACTTATGATGGTGAAATTAACCACATTGAAGCGTTGCTTTAACGTTCCCTTCCATCACCGCGCCAAAAAATAACAAAATTTCGATGGATCCGAAATTGTTGAGGCCCGTGTACTGTACAATGTCAGTGCATGTTAAAGAACACCAGATGGTCGAAATTTCGGGAGCCCTCCACTAAGGCGCCTCTCACAACCGTATCGTTGTTTTGGGACGCAAAACCGCAGATAGTATTACTAAAACAAAAGCAAGCAGAGCTTGTTATAAAGAGCTGGGGCATCTTGTTCGTGACAGTTTATTCAGTGTGAAGGCTGTATTCAGTTAAGACCTCCGAACGCGTTTGGCACACGACCGGGGGAATCCTTTGAAGTCTGGGTGACTCGCGTTATGTGCATGCCAGATTTGCGGAACGTGAAAGCAAACAAGGCCACGCTTTCACGAAGCGCCGTTCGAACGGTAAAAGTGGCCGATATTATTTCAGGTTGCACGCCGGCTCTTTCGAAAGAAAATAATAATTGAAGCGCAAGAAAACGGCGTGTTTGTTTCTGCAAGGGCCAAGAAAAACCAACAGTCCTGGACTCTAGCGGGCCGTCGCCCCTTTGGCTGCTTGCCGACTAGGTTTCTGGAAAAAAAATCATGGCACACACAAAAACTTTGGTAGAGAGGGTGGCCCTGCCCCTGGCTTCCACTGCAACCACCCATGTGGATCAGTTTTTTTTTTTTTTTTAGAATACAGAGGGTTGAGCCAGAAGGTATGATAGGTAATTGATAAGCTACCAGTTCGCAGTTGAAGTATTCTTATGGTCCTTCTTTTCATTGTACGACGTATGTTCTGCTATCCTGAAGAACCTTCTTTTGAGCGGCATATTTTGCAAGAATGTTTCCCATAAAATTTCCTTATCTTATGTGAAACGACGCAAAGAGAACATGAGAAGCTGCTCTGTCCTTTTTTTTTTTTCGAGTTCTTTCGAATACGCCGGCCTCGGGCTCCCGTAGCAACAAGGCAGCATTCATCCGCTGACACCTGACGTCTTCTTGCCGTCCAGGCTCGTCACTCGCAAGACGACGCCTTCGCCCATACACCGTATACAAGAGGTGCGTGCGCAAACAGACAAAAAAAAATATAGGGGAAAAAAACCACCGAGGGATCGCATTGCCCACTCGCCTTTACAGCCCAGCGCTTGTTTTCGAGAAGCGCATCATGCGCGACGCTTCCAGCTTTGAACGTGATCCGCGGGCACGTCACGCGGACAAAGGATCTCTATACAGAGGGTGCAAGCGCATATCAACTGCAGACGCATTGTTCGTCCCTTCTGCGCCGTCGCGTCGCTCGTCATCAATGCCCATGCCGAATGGACGCAGAGGACATTTGCAAGAACGGGTTTGCCACTGATGCCCGCGGTGTTGTCTGTGAAGGAAAGCACCCCGATTTTGACCTACTACACGTGTAATACTTTGTCGCTCGGTGACCTATAACGAGGTTCTTGTTAGTCGATGACCGGTCTCCAGCTCTTTTAGAAGACTGGTTTTAGATGAAGATCGAAAACAAGACAGGCTTCTTTGATTGACCTTTTCGGGCTATTCCTTTGCTTTCGAGCTTCGGGAAAAGGTTGCCCTAGAGGAGTGCTCACGATGTCATGGAAGAAACATTTCATCCTACCGTTACCCTAGCGGAAGGTGTCGTCAAGCGTACGTTTCTTTGTTCTTGACCTCGACCATCTTTTACTGTAATATTCTTATAGTTTAATGGTCGCGTGGAGACATGACGCGTTTGTCGTTTCTGAATTATGTGGCTTCTCGAGTCTGGACGTGTTTATTCGCTAAAATACCAACACACCGCCAAGGAAAAACTCCCCACTCGCTCAGCAATGAAAACGTATGAACTCCAGCCTACACTTTTTTGCACCTTTACGAGGTCCATGGCGTCCATAGCTGACGTCAACCATAAATTCAACATTATTTGCGGTGTCACGGAGTGAACATTTACATAACTGTGTTTATTCACTGCAGCGTACCATAACGTTTTTGCCAAGGGGGAAGGGCAGGGGCAGTGTTGAACTACTCTTTATGTAAGATCATGCGCGTGTTTGTATATGTGTGTGTATAAGGACACACGATAACTGAAAAACCTGGAAAAAATTCACACAGCCTCTCCCCCTTACCCTCTCGTGTACGCCAGCGCTACTTTTTGTAGAGCAAAAGGCACCAAAACTACAGCTGCTTGTGTTTTGTTTTTCTTTTGTAACATTTTCTTATCTTTATGTTTTTTTTTCTTTTTTCGCAGTCGGGCCGTTCTCTACTGCGCATCGCTATAATCTCTGAGAATACCAAAAGTTGATTCAAGAAATTGTTTTGCTGACATGCCAGATATTGGGAACACAATCTTTTCTCTGGATAGCCTAAGCTTGACCTACATACGGTGTTAACTTGACGCCACCTTGTCGCCATTTTCTGACCTGATGTCGGTGATGGATCATGCTTCTTTGAAAAAGGGAAAATGACTCTCAATGGCAAGTGCCGGCGTTAGACTATATTGTTTGCCTTTTCAAACCCTTTCTCTATCTCTTCGTCGATAAACGGTACACTCAGTGGAAATGCGAAGGGCTGATACCCTACTGAATTTAAAGGCCAGCTTTCATAATAAAGTAACTAGGGCTGACCATCAGATCTTAGAAATACTGGCTAATCACTATAGCTTCCAAAAAAAAAAAGCTGAATGTTGCTCTAGAGTGACCGAAATGAAGCCCAGCTAATGTTTCCATAATTTGCTTGCAGAAACACAGTCGACTAGCCGCAGTCATCGGCTTTTCGAATGCGGAAGGCAGGTTCGTTCTCGTCTCGCAGCACGTTCAGTCACTTTGCTGGAGGCACAAAAACCCCGATGCCGTAGCTGTGAAGAAGATAATTGCACACTCGCTCACATGCCCTGGCAGTGCACGGTATTACATAGCGCAAATTTCAGCACAGAACAGGACTGGGCGAGGACCCCTAAAAGCTCGAAGCTCTCAGTCCAGCTCTCGGAAGTCCATGAATGGGTGGAGGGTCATGGTCTTCTGGTACCGCTGAAGGTGCGGCCAGCAACGGCGGCAGACCCCCCTTCAGAGACTGCCTGACCAGTTTCTACAAGACCAAATAAACTTCATTTCTTTTCACTTCACTACAGTGTCGTCAAGATACATTTAGTAGGGTTGATGTCGCTACGGCTCTAGTGCCTAGAATGGTAAGTGTATTCTAGGCACTGTACTGCGGCTCCAGAGCTACGTAGCTCAAGGCAATGCTGGGTGCATCTCTGAAGGAGCACCGACGAGGAGGGTGAAAAACTGACAGGATGCCTCATGCACTCGCCTCACACGACTCGAAAACGAAATCAACAATCGTATTTTTCTTCTCAGTCAATGTAGTGATGCAACTTCCTAAAGGAAGAAAATAAACTTTCATTGTCCAATGTACGGAGAGCTTTCGTTGAGTGGCGCCCTCAGTCGAGGACTCCATTACCTTTCGCAACCGTGGAACTGTTTCTGCACCTAACGTGGTTTGGCAGAGAATCCGAGACCGGCCCACTTTTGACTAAACGATGATTCCGTGTGGTGACGTAAGGAATTTTAGCCATCTGTGTCGTCACGATCATGTCATATGAAGACGTCATCAGTCCATGACCATTTTTTGCATCACTCAAGTTTGTGCGGACACCGATTGTTAAGTTTGGCGTTTGACAAAGCATCTAAGGCTTTCGTCGTGACAACTTTATTGAGAGAGCTAGGCCCCGTTCGATTCATGGCCGATCCCCCGGATTGAGTGGCGCCGAGCAACTGTGGAAGGACCCACCGAGCCGTTTGCTTGTCACCCTGGGTGGCTGGCAACCTCAGCCCGAGGTAGAAAGTCAGAGCGAGGATGGCAACCTTGGATTCGTCTACAAGAAGCCGACGTCATCGCATCATCTGTGTCTCCATACCGTAGCAGCGCTAATTGACAACATTTTTTATGGACACGTAGTCCATAGCTGGAATGTACCCTGACAAATTTCCAAATTTAGATAACCAGATTCCTAGATTTATTTTGTATATTACGTTTTTGTCTCATTTCAGAGCTAGTGAGGCTGAAAACCTTCTTCCCTCTACACGGCTCTCTCCCTTTTGCGCAAATTGAAAACCCGAACCTCTGCTTCTCATTCATTTGAACTGTCGTACAATAGGCACCCTAAATTCACCGTTCATATCTTAGTGTAATCTATGAAGATGCGTTTATAAAACGTTAATTCCAATATCCTAACTTCGATATAAAGACGTTGAGCCACAAAATCAAAATTCACAAAAAACACGTTTCAACGTCGTCCTGCATTCATCTCTTTTATAGCCACCAATTAGGGGATTCCAAAACATCGTATCGTAGAGTCAGCGTCGAAATTGCATGTACCGCGAGTCACAAGAGTGAGCTACTTATTCCGGCTGGTTTGGTGGGAAGCCTTGGACATAAATTTGCGGCCTGTTGAACGTGCTGACACCATGTACCGCGCAGTTCGACAGAACATCACAAGTTGCTAGGAAATTCAAGGTTTTCTCAGACCTATAGTGGTCTCTGAACATGTGACGCCGACTTCACGTCTTTTTCGGTTCCTCTACAAAAACTTGCTTTCGTGATACGGTGTGGCATGCGACAACCCGTCCGCGCCGCAATTACGTCGCGATTCACGAGCAGGCAAATAATCTTCATTCAAGAGAGATTCTCCCGTACAAGTCTCATGGAGTTGTTACAGTCCGGGTTGTTGCCTGTTTCCCTACCGATGTACCAACGACTTCGCCGTACGCCGCATTTACATCCTCGTCCTGTAGTTGCTGCGTTGGAACCATGCACGCTTCTCACGACATGATCAACAATCTTCATCGCAGCCGACCGCTGTTGTCAACGGATGCTGTCTCGAGGAGGGAGTTGTGGAGGAGAAACACACGTGCTTCAAGCCTGAGCGGGTCCAAGGAACCATGACTGACAATGCACAGACGGATGGATGGTGGGGCCCCCCCCAGCAACCAAGAAGGAGGGGAGGGCCGTAATCTCGACTCGTACAACACGAAGCACTCCGCCACCAGTGCGTGGATAATGAAATTCCGCCGGTTTCGCCGGGCTCGTATCCGTTTCTCTCCAGGAGCACCCACGAATAGCGTAATTGAAGGTAATGACGGAGCAGAAACCACTTCCAGAGTAAAACGCGGTCCTGCCTTCTTTCATCTAGGTTGTTTTTCTGAAGTAAGGCAACGTTGTTGTAAGCCTCTCGCTCTATCTAGGTGGTCTCGCGTTTCATCGGGGCCGCGATACAGCGTGTGCACAGACGGCTCATGTCTGAAACATAGAAGGATGAGTGCTGTCCGCGGTGCGTTGACACCGTGAACGAAGACCACTATGCACGCCACTTTCGGGCACATCATCGTCGTCGCTGATGCTGTTGGGCAGTTTCTGTCTCGCGGCTTTGTATGTGGCCCGAGCTGCCTGACAACATCTCTTACTTTTCGGAAAGACATCACCTCGCCAACGCGGTGACGAGTGAATCGGCAATGGTTGGCTGCCCGCTAAGTGGCCTTTGGACATATGCGTGCGAATGCTGGCAAGCAGGAGTTCATTTCCACGCCTTACCGCCACGATGCCGTGAACTGCAAGACAAGGGCAACGATGGGTTTCTTCGTAAAATTGACACACACACACACACACACACACACACACACACACACACACATATATATATATATATATATATATATATATATATATATATATATATATATATATATATATATATTGAAAAAGGGTTTATTGGCGACTGTTGCGACGGTGGTCCTACGATGAAACACGATCGGACAAGAGCAACGGTCGAGCAGATGCCGGCGATGATCAGCACGAGCCGAGCGAGCGAAGCCAAGCACCCAGTACCCAAGCGGTGGCGATGTTGTTTGCCAACGATGCGTTTTCTTCTTCACAATTTGCCCCCGCCGAAAAAGAGCCATCCTGGCGACCTAAGAGTCTGGAGGCAGAGGGCTATGATATGGCTTAAGGCGGGCGATGTGGACGATGTCACGTCCACGCCGGCGCATGTCGTCAGATGGGGAAAGTGGTTCGATGAGAAAATTCACCGGCGAGGTTTGCTCCAAAACGCGGTATGGGCCCTCGTACTTTGGAACGAGTTTTGAGGATATGCCGGGGCTTTGGTAAGGAACAGCCAGCCATACAAGTGATCCCGAGGAATAGCTGGGGCTTTGTGAAGAGTCGGCGTTGTTTTCTTTCTGGCGCTGTTGTTCTTGCGACGTAAAGGTGCGTGCGAGTTCACGGCACTCTTCCGCATTACGGGCAGCTTCGGACACAGATGGGCATTCGGATGCGTCAGGATGGTATGGAAGGAGAGTGTCGATGGTGTGGGATGGTTCGCGTCCATAAAGAAGAAAGAAAGGTGAAAATCCAGTGGTAGACTGTGCCGCGGTGTTATATGCGAACGTGATGAATGGAAGAATGCGATCCCAGTTAGTATGATCGGATGTCACATACATGGCGAGCATATCGCCAAGGGTGCGGTTAAATCTTTCCGTGAGCCCGTTAGTTTGCGGGTGGTATGCAGTGGTCTTGCGATGAACAACATGGCATTGAGAAAGCAGAGACGTGACGACTTCTGATAGGAAGGCTCGACCTCGGTCGCTTAGTAGCTCTCGAGGTGCACCATGTCTTAGTATGAAGCGATGAAGGATGAAGGATGCTACGTCCCGCGCAGTGGCACTTGGAAGGGCGGCGGTCTCAGCGTAGCGTGTTAAATGGTCCACAGCGACTATGATCCACCGATTTTCATCTGATGTTGTCGGTAGAGGGCCATAGAGATCAATTCCGATCCGATCGAAAGGTTTGGCAGGGCACGGGAGCGGTTGAAGCGCACCGGACGAGTGGAAAGGCGGTGATTTGCGGCGTTGACAGTCAGGGCAGCCCATAACGAATTTTCGAACGAAATTATACATTCCGCGCCAGTAGAAGCGATGGCGAATGCGTTCGTAAGTTTTGAAAACTCCGGCATGACCACATTCGGGATCGTCGTGAAAGGAGGCGCAGATTTGTGATCGCAAGCTGCGCGGGACAACCAAGAGCCACTTACGACCTTCGGGGGCGTAGTTGCGTCGGTGTAGCAGCCGATCACGAATCGCGAAATGAGCAGCTTGACGTCGGAGAGATCGTGGTACCGCAGTGGTTGACGATCCAGAGAGACAGTTAAAAAGGGAAGCGATCCACGGGTCCTTGTGTTGTTCACCGGTAAAAGAGTCGAGGTCGAGAGATGCGACGGAGTTGGTACCATTGGTTTCGCAGGCCGAGTCGGGAGGTAAAGGCGAACGCGGCAGGGCGTCGGCGTCAGAATGCTTGCGTCCGCTGCGATAGATGACACGAATGTCGTACTCCTGGATTTGCAGTGCCCACCGAGCTAGGCGGCCAGAAGGATCTTTCAATGTGGCGAGCCAACAAAGTGCATGGTGGTCCGTTACCAGGTCGAATGGGCGACCGTACAAATAAGGGCGGAACTTGCGAAGCGCCCACACTAGCGCCAAGCACTCTTTTTCAGTGACGCTGTAATTGGCCTCAGCTTTAGTAAGTGTGCGACTCGCATAAGCGACGACGTATTCGGAGTAGCCCGGCTTGCGTTGGGCGAGGACGGCGCCTAGACCAACCCCACTAGCGTCTGTGTGAACTTCCGTTGCAGCTGTTGGGTCGAAATGCCGAAGAATTGGAGGAGATGTTAGCAGACTACGGAGCGTGGCAAACGCGACGTCGCAGTCAGAAGACCAGGATGAAAGGTCTGCATCACCGCGTAGGAGGTTGGTCAGTGGTGACATGATCGACGCAAAATTTCGCACGAAGCGCCGGAAGTACGAGCATAGTCCGACAAAACTGCGTAATTCTTTCAGTGTAGTAGGTTTCGGGAACTCAGCGACTGCTCGCAGTTTTGCAGGGTCGGGTCGAACACCATCCTTGGACACGATGTGCCCTAAGATGGACAGCTCTCGCGCGGCGAAGCGGCACTTTTTAAGGTTCAGTTGGAGCCCAGCGTTGGTTAAACACGTCAGCACCAGTTGGAGCCGACGCAGATGTGTAGGAAAATCGGGAGAGAAAACGACAATGTCGTCGAGGTAGCATAGACACACAGACCACTTCAGTCCACGCAGTGTGTTGTCCATGAGTCGTTCAAACGTGGCAGGAGCATTACAAAGCCCAAATGGCATTACGTTAAATTCGTACAGGCCATCTGGTGTAATGAACGCAGTTTTCTGGCGATCAGCTTCTGCCATAGGAACCTGCCAGTATCCAGATCGTAAGTCTAAGGAGGAGAAGAATTCGGCTCCTTGGAGGCTGTCAAGGGCGTCGTCGATGCGCGGTAATGGATAGACGTCTTTCCGCGTCACCTTGTTTAATCGCCGGTAGTCGACGCAAAATCGAATCGATCCATCCTTCTTTCGAACTAGAACGACAGGAGATGCCCAAGGACTGTGCGATGGTTGAATAACGCGACGGCGTAGCATCTCTTCGACCTGGTCGTTGATGACGTGACGTTCTGCTGCAGAGACACGGTACGGTCTTTGACGCAATGGCTGGTGCGAACCGGTGTCAATGTAGTGGTGCACTGCGGAAGTCCGACCCAATTGCGGCTGAGAAACGTCGAATGAATTCGCGAAGTGCTGGAGAAGATTAAGAAGCTCGGCGCGTTCATGGGCACTTAAGGTGTCGGCGATGGAACTCGAGAAGGTGTCACTCGATGAGCATTCCAGTGGGGAAAGGGCATGAAGTTCGGTCGAGGCGCTACTGCACGATTCGTCTGGCATGTTAAGGAATAAAGAGGAATCGAGGTACTCCACTCGACCGAGACATTCGCCGGCAAGTAGCGTAAGCGGTGCAGAAAGGGGGTTGTGGACGAAAATATTGCTTCGGCCCGCAGTGACGTCGAGTGTAGCGAAAGGCAAGGAAACGGCTCTGCGGCTCATGAAAATGTCGGAAGGTGTAAACATTACTGTAGCGTCGTTATGGTCATCGCAGCAAACAGGGACAACGGCAAGAGAGGCTGGCGGAATTTCAGTGTCTTCACGTACGACAAGTTTTGGAGACCGCTCAAGAGTTTCGTGCAAAGGTTCGTCATACAGGTGCGAAAATTGAACTTCAGCGCATGCGCAGTCGATGACGGCATGATGTTGTGACAGGAAGTCCCACCCGAGGATAACGTCATGCGAGCACACCGAAAGGACGATGAACTCGACAACGTACATAGAGCCTTGGATGAAAATGCGGGCTGTACAGGTGCCGAGAGGTCTGACTGGCTGTGCGCTAGCCGTACGAAGCGATAGTCCAGAGAGCGACGTGGTCACTTTGCGTAGGGAGCGGCAGAGCTGGGCGGCTATAACAGAAACGGCAGCACCTGTGTCGATGAGGGCAAATGTAGAAACACCATCGACAGATATGGCGACGACGTTAGCAGGTGAAGTGCGAGGACTTGGGCATTTCGATGACGGCGCAGTTCTTGCCTCTGGAACAGCGGCGTTCAGTTTTCCCGGTTGGAGGAAGCGGGTCGGGGACGCATTGGGGACAGAGATCGCCTGCGAGGAGACGGCGAGCGGGAAGAGTGAGTCGGAGCTGGGCGCTGGGGTGACTGAGACCCGGGAAGATTAGTGTAGCCATACTGCGGTGAAGGATAGGGAGCAGGTAGGTGCGTGGGCGGCGGGTCATACGGTAACGGCCAAGTAGCGTTGTGTTGCGATTGGAAACGACGACGACAATATCGTGCCACGTGTCCTGGAGTACCGCAGGCGTAGCAGATTGGTCGATTGTCAGCAGTGCGCCAGGAATTGCTGACTCGCGGTGCAGCCCAAGGTGTCGAAAGAGGGGTAGAGTGGGGAGCAACTGCAGGCATGGGTGGCAAAAGCTGCTGGCGGGGTCTGCTGCGTACCACCTGGGCATAGGTAAGAGGCGCGGCCACGGGCTGCATAGCCGGCGCATGGGGAACAGTCACGGCCACAGGCTGCTGGTGGACAGCGACGGGAACAGCCTGAGCTACCTCTTCGGCAATAACGTCGCGGAGTGGTGAGGGCAGACGAGAGGACGGCGGCTGCTGCGTGAAGGGAATCAACGACAGTTGCCGAGCTACTTCTTCACGCACGAAGTCTTTAATCTCTTGCAGGGTTGGTGCGTGGTCGGGAACGGAAGTGAGACTGGAGAGCGAGTCGGCGTGTGAGGAAAATGGCCGAGTCAGGGCGCGCTGCTTGCTCAACTCGTCGAAACTTTGACACAAAGTAACAAGTTCCGCAACGGTGGCAGGATTACGGGCGAGGAGCAGCTGATATGCACCGTCATTTATCCCTTTGAGGATGTGTTGAATCTTCTCCGACTCGGGCATGGTGGTGTTCAATCGGTTGCAAAGTCCAATGATGTCTTCAATGTAGCTTGTGAAAGATTCCGTTGGTTTTTGTGCGCGAGTCCGGAAGCGTTGTTCGGCTCTGGACTTGCGGACAGCGGGTCGGCCAAAAACGTCAGCGAACAACGTTTTGAAGATGGACCACGTCGTAATGTCGTTTTTGTGGTTGTTATACCACATTTCGGCTACGTCAGTGAGGTAAAAGATGACGTAAGTCAATTTGTCCGCGTCATCCCACTTGTTGTTTGCGCTTACCAGTTCGTAGTTAGCGAACCAGTCTTCCACGTCAGTCTCATCAGCTCCGCTAAAGACTTTGGGCTCTCGCAAACGAAGAACGCCGGGGTTGCTGGGGGATGGAGTGGAAGAGCCAGGTTGCGCGTTGTTGGTAGCCATGATGGTAGGTAGCGTTCGGTTGCGCAGCTCCAGGTTGAGGCGACGGCGAATGGCAGCACCCAGGTTCAGGCGACGGGGAATGTCAGCACCCTCCACCAATTGAAAAAGGGTTTATTGGCGACTGTTGCGACGGTGGTCCTACGATGAAACACGATCGGACAAGAGCAACGGTCGAGCAGATGCCGGCGATGATCAGCACGAGCCGAGCGAGCGAAGCCAAGCACCCAGTACCCAAGCGGTGGCGATGTTGTTTGCCAACGATGCGTTTTCTTCTTCACAATATATATATATATATATATATATATATATATATATATATATATATATATATATATATATATATATATTTAGTCAGAAAAGAAAGGAGCACACTTATGAAAATTGGATACTTTTTTTGCTCATTTACGTTTCGGCCATGGCACAGCCTGCTGAAGGCCTTGCCACGGCCGACGAAAGCCATGCAACCCCAGGTGGTCGAAATTTTAGACGCCCTCAACTACGACATCTCTCGTAATCATATAGGGCTTTTAGGACGCAAAACCCCACATATCTGGGTTATCGTGGCGCGACATGAATAAATTATGAATATAGATTTTATGCTGATTGATTGATTGATTGATTGATTGATATGTTTGGTTTAACGTCCCACAACCACATATGAGTATGAGAGATGCCGTAATAGAGGACTCCTGAAATTTCGACCACCTGGGGTTCTCTAACGTGCACCCAAATATGTGCATACGGGCCTACAGCATGTTCGCCTCCATCTAAAATGCAGCCGCCACAGCCGGGATTCGATACTGCGACCTGCGGGTCAGCAACCTGGTACCTTAGCTACTAGACCACCATGGGGGGGGGGGGGGGGGGGTATAAGTTTTCTGCGATGGCATTAATATCATATGATGCATGTCATGTACATAATCAAAGATAAGGTGGTCCTATTGCACTTTCAGGTATTCCATTCTCTAAGACCAATTGCCCGCTTTCTGCGGGCAAGTGGTCTTAGAGACAGACTGTATGCAGCGTCGTGGATCGTCTGATGACCTTCTCTCTCCTTTTTTTACAATGTCTCTTTTCTCTCATCCTTTATCCCCCTTACCCCCTTCCCCAGTACAGGGTAGCCAGCCGGTCTGAGAACTGGCTAACCTCCCTGTCCTTCCTCATTTATTCCTCCTCCTCCTCCTTCTCCTCCTCCTCCTCCTCCTCCATTCGCTGGAACTCGCCGTAATTTGAATAAGTCACATGAATAAGTGACGAGCTTGAATTAGAACGTGATGACATACATGACAAATTACTACCGTGATGCCATGGTGGTTGTTTGATAGTTTTTCTATTTACTTATGCGCACAACTACGGGCATGCCTGTGTAATTCATACGAACAAAAGGCGATGACACGCAAATAGAGTACATCATCTCTATCATAACATGAGTGGCACAAACAACGTTATGAGAACCTAGTGAAGCCGTCGCGATTGTTTTATTACCACCGCATAACGGAACGCATATGCATGTGTCGTTAAAATTTAAGAATGATTCACATGGATGTCATGATTAGCTTCAAAACAAAACAATGCAGCGTATGAAACTTATCGCTGACTGCCTAACAGCATCGATTCCCACATATTTGATTGAACTTCTCTATACTTTTTTCTTGCAATATTATGCTTTTAAACAGCCAATATCCTTAGCCAAATTCGCCAGTCCAGAATTATGCGAGTAATTATTGTAGGTTTTGACGCTTTTATGCGATAAATGTTTTGAATTGTACATCGTTTTAATCAATTGAATGATAGCCCTTGTGAAATTTATTACCAAATTATATAATTAATTCCTTTATTGTCTTCTTGGGCGGTGGTATGCGTCATCTAATTTTCAATGAAAAATAACTTTATTAGAACGAAAATGTATGTTTGAACCCCTCATTCAGTTTACACAATCTACTCAGCGCTTATTTGACCACAGCGAAAATTAGGCAAGCCTTCGTAAATAGTGTTCTCTTTGTTTTATTGGACTTGTTTCGTGGGTGCGACGCATTTGTATGGTTCTGATATATAAACTTTTCACACGCGTTGGCCCCTACGGGAGTGGTCAAGATAATCGCCTTGATAGCGTGGGGCGCCCCCTACGAAAATTTGCCTCGTTTTATCTGTACATCTGTGAGCGTTTCATCTTGACGCGCAGGAAGAAACTACACGAAAGCCTCTCCATATATGGCGTCATTATAAAAAACAAGAACGCGACGTATGAACCGAGCACCGGCAGTCACGGTTCACGGGTGTTACGGGGTTAACTGGAAGCTGACGCGTTGATGGACAACACGGTCGCCTTGTAAACGCGTATCCTTCCGGTATTGAACGGCGGACGCTGCCGAGCATGACTGGAACGAAGGGAAACACGCATCGAGCTTGTAAAAGCGAGAAGTCGAAAGTCCCACACGCGGGCAATGTATAGACTATCTAACAAATCGGTTTCGTCGCCACCATACTGGCCTGTTAACGTTAACCGTTTCGCATTTTGAAAAACTCAACGAACGCGCCATGGTGGATCCATGAAAACGGTTGGGTTGCTGCATGCCACCTTTCCTGAACTCATCAGTTCACGTGTACACGTCAACGTGAAATTGTCTGTGGACAACGTATGAAAAAAGGTGACCCCAAGAGCAAGTACCTGCAGCTACTTTCAGTAAATGTTAACATGTTGATGGACAGTGTGGTTGTGTAACGAGCGTGCCTTATAGGCTAACGGAAGACGAACGCTGTTCATAATGACTGGCACGCGCGTAGGGAGAATCAATATCGAGTTCGTAACGGTAAAACTACGAGACCTCCGCACGAGTGACGTGGACCACAAAGTAAACGAGGAGACCTAACGAGTGCTGGGCCCGCCTGTAACTCGGTTTCCAAACGGAACCTGGCGCGTTGATGGACAACGTGGTCAATGCGGCGGGTGTGACTATGCAAAGGTCAGGGTATACAATGTGCAGGCCACACATCTGTGGCTAATCCCAAAGTACGTCGTCGCTGACGCGATAGAATGTCGCCGAGGTTTCGGTCCATCTGGATGACATTTTGCAAACGAGACGTCAATGTCAGATCAACCAAGTCGCTCTGTGGACAGTCGTGTTTACGGAGAGGATCGACGCCGCCTAATGAAGCAAGCGAAGGTCAGTTTTGGTCAGCGAATCAAATAAATAAACAAGTCAAGAGCCAACTGCTCGCACAGCTTTTTGTTTTTCGACACAGTGATTGGCCAATTAGAGCTTACGGTGGCAAGGAGTTTCGTTGCAGAATATCGTAAAATATTCCCCACTGCTTTGCGTTTAATGCCCGAAAAGATAATAGTTCACGTGCTACATATTTGTTGTGAAAGTATTGCAGACCTTAAGCCTATGACACAATTTTGCTTCAGGGTTGCCCTTAGGTTGACGAAAAAACTAGCCAGAATTCAAACTAAAAGTAGCCGAAGTAGCCATGCCATTTAATATTATCGCCTAATTTGCAGCGAAATCGGTCCAATGCTATGTGTCTAATGCCCAAAAGGATAAAGTTCCCGTGCTACACATTTGTTGAGGAAGGATTCTATAGACCGTATACGCCTAAGATACAATTTTAGGGGCGAAGCTCCTTATGGCGTGGCTTGTGCGTTCCTCGTAGTACGTAACCACCAGTGGCACATACCCGAAATAGCGGTCCTTACGATTTTGACCTCCAAGGTGGTTCCGGTGAGAGATTTCTTCTGTGCGTTGTTGAACAATAAAAGATAGAGCTCAATGCACATGTCGATGGCTGCTAAGGGAGAATGAGAGACAGGAGCATTCGGCCTTTATGTAACGCGTACGCTGCGATCCCCATTAGCAGCTATTGGCATGTACATTGAGCACGATCTGACAAGAAAGGGTTGCTACGTTATACTCGCTGGGTGTAACCTCCTTGGTTTTACAAAGGTTTAGCGAGCGTTGGGCCGCATAGCCATGAATACAGTGAACTAGTATATACCATGAACTCGAAGTGGTTAAAGGTGGGAAGTAAACCCGAAGCGCAAGCCGTAAGAAAGTGTGCATGTGCCACCTCCCGTTTAGTCCTTGAAATGTCCGCCGGATGGCGGTGCTTCTATATGGAGAATATATGATGAAAAGATGCGAGATGGTGGTACTTGGAGTGCTGAATAGATGGACGAACGGACTCGCAGACAGATGCATGGATGGACGCATGAACGGACGCAGGCGCGGATGCATGGACGAACGCAGGGACGGACGCACGAACAGACGCACGCATGGACGGGTGGATGGACGCATGGACGGTTACATGGACGTACGCAGGAACGGAAGGAAGCAAGAACGAATGGACGGACGAATGCTTCGCCCCACTCCCTATCATTCACTCCGTGGATATGCTGCCATTTTTTTCACCGGGGTTCCCGTTGGGTAGACAGTAGCCAGAATTCAAGCTAAAAGTAGCCAAAGTAGCCATGCCGTTTAATATTATCGCTATAATCTGCCGTCCAATTGATCCAGTGGCTTGCGTCTAGCGCCTAAATAGTTAAGAGTTCCCACGCTACACAATTGTTGAGGAAAGATGCTAGACCTTACGGCTATGACAATTTTTCAATTGTCATCATCCCTCAAGATAAAGAGCACGGGGATAGTGTTTCGTTTTGTGAAAACCTTGACAACCTTTCTTCAGTGTTCATTGTTTTCGTGGAAGATTAAGTTGAAACGTGTAGAAACATTTCCTGTTGACTTGTTTTCGTCATGAGATAGGCCTATAGGCCTCAAGAGCACGGAAAATGCATCTTTAAGCACGATTGTGCCCCGAAAAAGAATAACATGTTTTTTATAGGCTAGTTTCGGTTCCTACTGTACGTTCACGACACGACAAGAAACGGCACGACATGAGCTTATCATCACCTGCTAGCGCATGATATCATGACATTTCCATGGTTGCTTCGCCCAAGTGGCCATATTTGCGTGTATGAATACCTTACGTCATGATCATAACTACCCATACTGGCGCAGCAAGTCACCAGAATTGGTACCCTAGCCTCACTATGCTAGTGTTGGTGTCAGTAATGCGATAAGTGAAAGTTACTCTATATAGTGTAAAAATGAGATGTCATTTTTTTTCCTGAGCTTCAAACTTTCCAAGTGCCGTGCGTATTCACACGACGCTTGAGCTGCAGAATGAAATCAGCATAAAAAAATGGCTGCTAGTACCCTTTCAAGGGGATAAAAGATTCGTGTTGAAGAGCGATAGACCTTTTACTGATGTTTATTTCTCAGAACGATTTCATATCCTACGTATTAGTTGATTGACGGTTTCTAGGGCTTACAGCAATGAATCACTTTATCCCTATTGCTGGTAAAGATTACGTGGATAGGGCGATTTTTTTTTTCGCTTTTGAAAATGTTGCAGAGTCTTTGTTAGTGTTCTGTGTTTTCACCGCAGATAAAGGTAAAGAACTTCGCCTTTCGTGATGAAAAAGTTTCTTGACCTTACGGCACTGACACCCTTTGTCACCTTCGCTGTTGACGCCGTGGCGATATTTTTTACTTGGCACGTCTTATAGATGACAGATGTGGTTTCGACTTATGGTGCCATTGCCCTTTATCATCGATATGAAATCTACGGCGACATTCTATACAAACACGTTTCCAAAGCTATGATTGATTGATTGATATGTGGGGTTTAACGTCCCAAAACCACCATATGATTATGAGAGACGCTGTAGATGGTGGGCTCCGAAAATTTCGACCACGTGGGGTTCTTTACGTGCACCCATCACACGGGCCTAAACATTTCCACCTCCATCGGAAATGCAGCTGCTGCAGCCGGGATTCGATCCCAAAAGCTGCGGGTCAGCAGCCGAGTACCTTAGCCACCAGACCACCGTGACGGGGTTTCGGAAGCTATGAAGGGGCAAGTCCGTAGCCTTTTCAAGCTTACACAGCTGAACTTCGCCTATTCCGTCTCTGTGGATCAGTGACTAGGGTGATCGGCTGCTGGCCCAGAGGTCACGGGATCGAATTCCGGCTGTGGCGGCTGCCTGTTCGATGGAGTCGAAAATGATGTAGTTCCGTGTGCTCAGATTAGGGTGCACGTTAAAGAACCCCTATAGTGGTCGAAATTTCCTGAGCCCTCCATTACGGCGTCTCTCATAGCCATATGGTGGCTCTAGGACGTTCAACTCCACATCTCTCTCTCTCTCTCTCTCTCTCAATTCCGGCCACTGTGGTCGCATTTCGATAAAGCATAATGCTAGAGGCTTTTCTACTGTTTGATTTCAGTGTGCGTATCAGGGCACTAGACGGTTAAAACTTCCGGAGCCCTCCACTACACTGTCATAACTTGGTTTTGGGACGTAAGATGTTACGTATTATCATTATTATAACTTGGTTTTAAGACGTAAAGTATCACGTTGTTATTATCATTACTGATCGTCATCCTTTAGGGCTCGGAACTTTTGCAGACTTGCTTCGTCCGCCTACGCCACTCGCCTGCTGACCAGAAGGTAGCCGGTTCAATCACGACAGCGGTGGTCGTAATTCGATGGAGGTGACATGGAAGAGGCTCGTTCAATGTGCAATGTCAACGCATGTTAGAGAAGACCATTAGTCTAAATTCTCGGTGCCCTTCACTACGGCGTCTCTCATAGTCATATTCTGCTTTTGGGACGTAAAGCCCCAGATATTATTATTAAGTCGGCTGCTTATTTGATTATTACAGCACTTCGAAAAATATTTGAAGGTTCATGCGCCACAGGAGGAGGCACCCCAAAAGAGAAAGCAGGGAATTTAACCAGGCTTATGCCCGGTTGGCTACCCTACGCTGGAAGAACGGTAAAAGGGAGTAGAAAGATGAAAGTAAGAGGAAAGAGAAGCAAAAAAGAAAGCATGCTAAATCAGCCACTGAAGACTTTTAGGTAAACAATTTACATATTTTGCGATACCATTATCTGTAATGAAATCAGTAGTCATAGTTCTACGATTAGAATGGGAACCTAACTACAAAGCACGTCTTTCGTGGCACTCGTTGAAGTGCTCCTTGACGGCAGTGAGATTTCAAACTTAGTTTTTCAGCAGACTTCCGCGAAACGTCCACAGTAGGGCAAAGTTTAGTATGTCTTTCCTTTTGAGACTTCCTTATTTCTTTCCATGTCATAGTTAGGTGTGTCTGGAGTGCTAGAAACATAATATCGTGTCGCCCAAGAAAACAGGACTTGCGTTTCTGAGCTGATCATTCCGATTAAAAAAAAAAACTCTTTCATCAGAGCCCAACAAAAACCAGCCCAACAAATGCTCATCCAGCCGCTCATCTTTTGATTGAATGTTTTCGCTTGATCGACAGTCTGTTCGATTCGCTTTTCTAGTCCTGTTTGTACAACTACAAAGTAGTTTCTGTAACATCGATTTTCGCTCATTCTAGTGCGGAACGTGTGCTACACCAAAAGCGTGAATACTGTATTGTACCTCATGGCGACTACAAGGAACGATTGGGAATACGTTTGAATGTCCAATTGTAATATTGAACTGTTGAAGTTATTGTAGCATTCTCGAGAAGATTGGGGTAAATCGATTGGATAGTAAGTGTTTGCTGAGCTCTGTATGGAAGAAGAAAAAAATTGCAACCGTGGGTAGTTCCACTGAAAAAAAAAAAAGAGCGAACCAAAAAACTTGTCCGCACATGCCAATGAATGTCAGGTCTGAAGCATACATGTATCAATTTTCATTTCGTCATGGTGCGGCGTTTTTTTTGAACTTATTACTGCAAGCCAGCACCGCTCGCTTGCTCACGTGACCACTTCAAAGCCAAGTTGCACTAAGGCCGTGCAATGAACTGGCTGCTGTGTATGCTAGAATAATGAGGGTAGGAAACGCCGAGAACTCAGCAGTTTCACCTGTGAAAAGGGAACCTGAAAAAAAAAAACGGACCAACAGCAATGCTAACGGCCTACGACTGCAGTAACCAGCGAGGCTCAAATACCTGCAGCTTTGGCGGCTTCTCCGTCAAAGACATTTCACTGTTCGAGAGAGAAAATCCTGAGAAAATAACCGGAACGTGTCTTTCTATTTTCGAACGACGCACAGAAAAAAACAATAACACAGAAAACGACTATTCCAGGAGTGTGCCACGTGGTTGCGGCTAAGAAAGACCATTGAGCCAGTCCACCTCTTCCCGTGCGCTCTTGACCAAATCAGGAATTCCAACGTGGCGGGGAACGCACCTGCGTTCAGCCCTTTTTGCCCCTTGCACGGTTTTCGGCAGTGCTTTACGGCGGGACGAGACACGACCCTCCCCTTGGGCTTTCCTCTGCGGCCGGAGTGTACACAATGGCTTTGATTTTCACGGGTGCCTGCTGAGCAGTCGAGGTAACGGGGATTGCCACGCGGTTTCGCCGTGCTGCAGCAGCCTGACCCACTGATCTCCTGGTCCGACAACAACGCCCACGTGGTGGGTGCTGAGTGGGTATTGCAAGTCTTCCGCACGCAGACGGCCACATCTTAAGAGCAAGACAGCGCGCCATGAAATATTTGGGCCGACAGATAACTTTAAAAAAATTGTTTCGCACTTCAGTGGATTTTTTATAAATCCCAAATAAAATAAAGTTTCTAAATTTGATTAAAAAGTGTTCACGTTTTTACCAAAAAACCACCGTTCTTGGTTACACGTTTCTTGGATTTTCGTGTTCATTCGTAATATTCGGTGAAAACTTTGCAGTGGTGTGGCGTTCAGGGCACAATTTGAAAGTAAATTATGATCAGCAATAACAACAGCTTTGCGAATATTTATGTGAGGGGAATACGTTTGTGTGAACATTGGATCTTGTAAACTTCACTGTTGAGTGGACACTTTCTTCTATTGAAAAGCTCAGACATAGTGGCTGGGTGTTCTCTTATATGCTTTTGTAAAGTTTTCTGCTTATTTACATACTAGCGCCATAGTGCAATTTTTGAGGAATCAGAAACATTGGGAAAGTACCAAACCTGATAAAATTTTGTCTGCTATGCTTGACTAAAAGCCTAAAACAATTTTATCCACTGTGCTTTATTACAATAACACTTTTATGTTTTTGTTTTAGCAAAAGCTTATTTGCGAGAACCTGAGTGGATTCTCAGAGAAGGCAAGCGGGTTAGGGGGATACTGAAAGTTAGGTGAGCAGATGAGATCAGAAAGTTTGCGGGTATAAAATAGCAGCAGCAAGCACAGGATCGAGAAGACTGGCGGATCATGGGAGAGGCATTTGTCCTGCAGTGGACGTAGTCAGGCGGATGATGATGATGATGATGATGAATTGATGCGGTACTAAAAGCAGAACTAATAGATGGTTTTCTAGTGACATGATCGGCTATGGCAATATTTTACTTTAAGTTTATGTTTCATGTAGACATATGAATTGAGATAATACTTGTAATTTCTCAACTCTAGTGTTGTGTTAGCAGGTTTTGGTTAAAATGACTAGCTTGAACTGACGTCACCTAAACTGCCATGCTGGCTGCTTAAGTAACGTCAGTTCAGCGGCATAAATTAAAAACAGCACGTTTTGAAGTGTAGCTTCAGATATGCGAGACCGCTGTTCTGATACAGCAAACTTCAGCGCTTGCATTGGCCTATTTATGGTTGCCTGTGTGAAAGACCCACCAAGGTACAGTTGCATTGATATAAAAAGATCCAATAGCCACAGTATTTTTTTTAATTTAGGGCATATTTATTTTGGAATTCCTACTGGAGAGGCGCAATACCACGACACTCCGACATGTGCAATAATGCTCACATTGCATTACCTTGGTTGTTCCGCACTGGCAAGCTTTTACTTGAACTGAAAACCGAAACAAAAAATTATTGTCGTTTGCACTCCGGAATGAAATAATAGATAATGTCTTGATTGCGTTTTCATTCCACTAAAACTTTTTTTTGTTTCGTTATGACACGCTGAATTTCAATACTTGCGACATGAAGTTTTATGTTTGCTTCTAACAGCTATAGGGCACAGCGTTATACATCAGTATAATGCTGTGTCCGCGTTATACAGATGTACAATGCGGACACAGTGCTGGTGCTAGGGCGCGGTGTGGCAAGGGGAGCCGTGGCCTGGCTTGAGGGCCGGTGCTGGTGTGTCTTAAGGGGGCAGGTACCTCTTTGCACACCCCTGCTGAGCATCATGCCCTTCTATCTTGTCTTAATGCTGTGAACTATGGGTGTTAAGACAATATCGACAAGTCGAGCGTCCTGTTTTTTTTTTTCAAGTTTTAAGTTTGCAGTTTTCTGATACCCCTCCTTTTTGTACTCCAAAGGGGTGCGCTTATTCATTAGCACAACGGGAAGCGTGCCGCAGTCATATTAGTCATATTTTCTGGTACGTACACAGCCTAGCCTGCATAAGTAAGACAACCTGCGCATTAAATAATCATTCCAGCCTGCACTCACAATCGTTATATTCTGCTTTTTTGTTCAGTTCTATAATATGATTCGTACGAGGAGACATTGAAGGGCGACAGCGTAGCAGCTCGGCAAATAGAGGTCACCTTTTGCGTCACGCAAATGCGATTCTCAGAATGTGCGTTCACTACGAGCGTAGTGCTCTACCGGGGAAAATTGATTAATTGTGCATGCCGCTCGCGTATCTCGCTGTCCTCAGCGTCTTCGTGGCTTGTCGGATCGCCTCGGTTCTTTCACGGCCTAGTTCGTAGCATTGGAACGACCGGTCCCGTTCATGATCTTTAGGTGCTGCTCCAGTCCTGAGTTCGCGTGGTACGCGCGAGCAGAATACCAATAACTTACTCCCGAACTCATTAAAACCCACTGCGGTGCGTTGTGAAAGCTGTATACCTGAGGTCGGTCAAAAAGTTGTAAAGTTCACTACGCCGTTTGGCACGTGATACCGGTTTGTAATCGTTCGAATGGTGTGGAGAGAGCACAAGGAGTAAGCCGGGGAAATAAACCAGAATCAAAGATCAGATCACAACCACGTATAGACCGGACGGGAATCGCCAACACACCGTAATTTCATGTGCTAAGAGTGGCGACACTCCCCGTATGACCTGCACTGATTATTATGCTTTACATTACTTTCGTAGCGCACGTGTTACAAAACATGCGTCGACTAATACAGTTGAAGGATGATGGAAGATCTGGTTTACTACGTTGCAGCAAAAGATTGAGAAACGATACCCCAAACGGCCAACCCCATCCGCAGCGCCCTCCAATATTGCTTAAGTTTTAGAGTTCATACTTGTGTGATTGTCAATTGAAAACCAATTATTGCGCATATCTGAGGCATCATAACAACATGTCAATATTTTGTATGTGTGTCTTTATACTAGAGAAGTATAAATAAGTAATCCTAAGGACCATAGCGTTTATCACGCTGCGCTGACAATGCAACGGAATGCTCAAAAAGGCAGGCGTTTTCAACGCTTTGCTAAGACGACATGGTGGTAGCACCTGCTCGTCGCTTTGCGTTCTACACCTTATCGCCTCCGAGACAGGCGCGCATCTTTCTCCGGGGGCGCGCGTGCCTTCCTTCGTTTTCGAAGATAACTGCCAGATAGCGCTCGTGTTTAACGTCCTTCGATGCACTCGTTCGCCTTCGCTGCACGGATCGAGGCTCTCTAACGCACCGCCTCCAGAATACAATTCACCTATTTTTTTACGCATAACATCAAATAAACGTTTTGGTCACTCTCTCCAGACGCAAGACTGTCGTCTTTCGACGACATTTGCAGTGGAACAGGCAGATACGGGGACAATTTTTTTGGAAGTCAGCACTCAGCATAGTCAGCTGCTTGCATTAAAACGCTATCTCTTGACGCCGACAAGAGCTCTCGCAAGTGGGGCCCCATCCTCGGACTCCTGTGACCATGTTTCCATCTTTCCTATCTCTCCTATCCCCTCGATATGTCCCCACTCGCTGGCCTAGCGCATCTCTCTTTCTCTATACCTTTACTTCTATCCTTTTAATCCCTCCTCGCCCCCATCTCCTGTGAGCTACTGTTGAGGGGTCGCACCGTGATGCATACAGTTGCGGGGCTCACATTTCTATTCTTTTCCCTCTCTTAGAATCACTTAGAATCACTTAGCATGGAAAGATGCCGGAGATACAACTGATGATAATATCGAAACGTTTGGGTAAAAAATTTTCGTGTGGGAGTCTTTCTCGTTCTGGAAAGAACTCATTAAGTCAATCAGGGGCAACAAGCTTCTACTGCAGTATCTTGCACGTGGTGGACCCTTGCTGTGATTCGTTTTTCAGTAGCAAACTGGACGTGCGTCTGGTTGACCTCCCTGCCTTTCGTTTCTTCCCTTCCTCCTCCTCCTCCTTCATGGTGGGCTAACGCCAGAATCAATGCCTAAATTTTGCCCGATAATAAATGTTCGCTATTTCTTTTTCATTCTCCGTACTTGGTCAGAAAAGTCGTGAGCTTCGTATACGGTAACGATTAACTCTTTCATTGGAAATAATGATTCATGGTTGCAGTTTGACTGTGTCATCCACCGATCTCCGAGGAGTAACGGACCGAAGCAGCCTATAGTTATCGAAGGACACTCTCTGGTCCAATAACAGTGATTATTTTCTAAACAACATTCAGTGTATTAAAATATCACCAAGAGCTTTTTTTGTTGTTGTTTGTCTGAGTACTATTAGTACTGTCAGTGTCTATCTTCATATAAGAATGCGCCTCTGTACCCATTACTCCAGAGCCTGGAAAAGGCCTTCAGTATATTCAAATAAAACGAATGGTCTAGAAAGCACGGTCTTACATGCTGCGCTGGCACTTATATATGTCGATGATATTGACTTAGTGAGCTGATAGAACGTTCCTGGACCACAAAGAGACACTGCCTGTGCATTTCACGTCAAGGAAGAAAGAGATACTGGCCTCTTTAGAATATCCTTGTCGAGTGTTGTGCTGGGTTTTGGGTGTGTTATGCGCGTGTTGTGCACTTTGCATAACTCTCCATCCTTCATCATGTTCATCGGGAGTAGCACACGCATGGCGTTCTGCAGGCAAACGTCTCCAGTTGTCACCAAAGAGTTTCTCTCTCCCTTTCTCTTTATCTGTTTACTTTAAAACAACGTAGGGACAATCCGCCTTGTTTCTGTCAGCTTTTCTTTATCACGCCAATGAGTTTTGGTGGCCAATGTCGAAAGGCATACGAGAAAAGACCTGTAGTCTCCTTCCCAGTGGGAATAATGTCCCCTGTCTACCTCAGATACCAATCACCGGAAGTAACGACGTCGAATTGATGCGCGAACGAGAAAAGACACCATCGTCTTGAACCCTGACGGTAGCGTTCACACGGCACGTGCGCACGAAAGACGTCTTTGATATCCCAGAAGGGGGTCTCCGCGGCGGCCTTTGCAGCGGCCCTGTCTCCGCCGCCAGCTTCCAAAGTTAAACCGGCCGACGGGGAATGGAAGGCGCTCCTTCGTTGCGCCATGGCCCCCAAGCCAAGGAGTGTTTCAAAAACCGGAAGCCGGATTGGAAGAGGTCCAAGTCTGTCCTTCCGTCTTTCAACGGAGCACGCGCATCGTGTGTGTGTGTGTGTGTGTGTGTGTGTGTGTGTGTGTGTGTGTGTGTGTGTGTGTGTGTGTGTGTGTTCACTAAGGTCAGAGCCTCCTCCCTCCCGCTGTGTGTTTGTACAACCCTGCCCGACCGTTCAGTCATCTCCTTTCGCACGTCTGCCTCTTTATGCTTCTTTTCTTTTCGGGCCATTATTTCACCTCTCACAAGCCTGACTGATAGTGAAGCAGAAGCTAATAAACGGCCCCCAGCCCCCGCTCTCCACTTTACATTTTATTTTCTCACCGTGTTGACGTCATGGTAACGCATTGTTGCTGACGCTGTTGTGTAAACCCTCTCGTTCATGGGCAGTAGGGATGACGAAAAGAAGCCGGTGGCCGGAATAAGCGAAGTAAATTTTTGCACACTGCTCAGAGCAGCGACAGAAACTCGAACAGATTGATAATTTTGCGTGATTCCATCGAGCTAGACAATTTTCCGATAGTGTTTGTTCACTTCGTCTCGTTGCCCTTCACCACTGGTTCTCCAACATGAAAAAAAAATTGCTTCAATTAGTTTAGACCGATGGGCGTTGGCTAGATTTTGTCTCCGGGGTGCGTAACCATGTTGCGTCATGTCTGGGAGAGGTGCGGAAGATTGCTGCAGATTCAGTGAAGGCATATTCGTTTGTGGCTTGACGGTGGCGAGTGCCCCTTTTGCACCACCTCCTGAAGCCCCCGTTCGGGCTGTTGGGCCAGTTACAGCGCTGCAATATTTCGGACATACTCGCTAACGTTTTCTTTTCGCGGAGCATCCACAACGCTTTGCGCATGTGTGTATCGCGAAAAGTTGGCAGCAGATGATCCATGTGCGCTACCATGTTGTGAGGATTATCGATGTTTCTCGCAATTTCTGGTATTTTTCAGCATCGGTCAACGTCGCCACTACCAGTGACATTTTCATCAGTGCTAATGACACTCAAGACAAGCCAACATTGCAATAACACGAAGCGTATAGTTCGTGTATAATTGGGAAGGTACATTTAATGATTGCGCAATTACTGCATCATTGAATGAAAAAAGACTGTAACGTATAAGTCGTGTTTGGCGAATGCATATGCGACTTTGTGAGTTTTAAAGTTGTACTGAAAGGGTTTCGTACAGGGCGAGGAGACGCCTCTCAGCGGTCGGGGTGACCCGAGAATTACGGTAGCGGAGACAATCGCTTTGTCCAAACAGCAGTCAGTCTGCAGCGTCCGAGAACCTGTCACGCAGGAGCTGGACATATCGTGACAATGTGACAACACACGACAAGGCACATATAGCACATGCAAGCGACCCGGGTGTCGTAGTCGTGAGACAACTAGGTCGGCCGCGCACTCCATCATCCGGTACGTGGGTCAACAAGCACAGGCACCTGTCGCGTCGCAAAATTGTCACTGGGTTGACACTTCAAAAAGCCTCTCAGTAAGGTTCAAGTCAATATCCAGACGACAGCAGCGTCACGGGGCTGCATAGACATCGAAAAATGTACTGGAGGAGCGGAATACGAGTTGATCGACAGAAGAACCCCACGTCCGTTTTGCCTGTGACGCCTCGTTCGCTTTTTGGCCATCTAAACACATGGTCTCCAACTATCATGGACACTAAAACAATCAGACCCCCCGCTATGGTCAGACATTTCGCTTTAGGAAGAAGGATTCAACTGCCGTGAATACCGATATTAGTTCTTTCAGAATGGTCCCTGAACATTACCTGGTAAGTACAGAAGGCTTTGTCGTTCTCGGAGAACTCCACCCCAAGTATTGACGATGCTGCCTAAACTTTTGTTATCTGTTCATATCCTAGCTATATCCTGTCAACTCCAGCCGTCAAGCCAAAACTTCTGTGAGGCCTTTGAAAAAACTACTCTGTGGACTACTTAATCTGTGATTAGGTATCATGCGATTGCCCCACTGCGGTGGCCTAGTGCCTAAAGTACTCGGCTGCTGTCCCGCAGGTCGCGGGATTGAATCCCGGCTGCGGCTGCTGCATTTTCAATGAAGGCGAAAATGTTGTATGCCCGTGGGCTAAGATTTGGGTGCACTTTAAAGAACACCAGGTGGTCCAAATTTCCGGATCCCTCCACTACGGCGTCTCTCATAATCTTATGGTTGTTTTGGGACCCCACATTTCACCAATCAGGTATCATGCGGTTTTTTCTGTGGGAGTTAAAGATCCAGTGGATTGAAAAGATCAGATCTCGCTACCACACATGTAGTGTACCTCATGAAATGTTAATGAGGCTACGTTAGAAAATTCAACTACATCACCCTGAATTGCATGGCTCTGCTATGAGAGGATAACCGCTAGAAAAAAACTACTCATGCTTGTGCAGGAATTAAAAAAACGCGTAATCAACAAAGCTTGTCATACTATTCATGTAACTGCGCGAACATTGCAACTATTAATTCTTTGAAGTCTCGTGTTGAAATATTGTGCCATTTCACCTGTTTCACACAGTCAGAGTTTCCCCGCCGCGGTGGTCTAGTGGCTAAGGTACTCGGCTGCTGACCCGCAGGTCGCGGGATCAAATCCCGGCTGCGGCGGCTGCATTTCCGATGGAGGCGGAAATGTTGTAGGCCCGTGTGCTCAGATTTAGGTGCACGTTAAAGAACCCCAGGTGGTCGAAATTTCCGGAGCCCTCCACTATGGCGTCTCTCATAATCATAGCGTGGTTTTGGGATGTTAAACCCCACAAATTAATCAAATCAAATCACACAGTCAGAGTTATGCGTGTTATCATGGTCTATGAGCATGTCGTCCACAGCAACTCTCTGCTTCCCATAAATTTGGCACGTAGTGTATCACGAGTTTTCGCACATCCAGAGGGATCCTGCAATGCTAAGCGGCGAATCATACAGTCGTTAATGTCACTGTGTCATTACAAATATTTTAACGGTGGGCATCACGGCTCCATGCGCGAGTCCAGTAAAATAAAAAGCTACCTGTCCACCAGGATATATCTTGTAACCACCAGGCTCGGGGCAGCATGCAGTACCTCGAAGCGTTCACATGTTGCATTTGCGCTTCCAAAGGCTGCACAACACTATACTCTTGAGCAGAGAAGTGGACAACGAAGACTGTACGCATGAAGGCCGAGACCACTATGCCATGGCTGAACAAGACGCTTCAGAAGTAGACACAAGTGTAGTGCGGCACAGCATACTTTATACAATTGCCGAACTTGCGGCTCAGTGCGTCGACGAGGCTCTGAGCAGTTAGGGGCGTAGTGAAAGAGACAGCTAGAGGGTGCCAGTAGCTGTTGTTGTACACGTTTTATGATCTTCAAAATGCGGCAACATTGTGACTTCGGCTCTCTCGCTAAACTTGCAAAAGACAGCAGCTAATATCTAGTACCCAAGCTCTCCTCGGCAACCCTGAAAGCTTAGAAATGTGAAATGCGTCAGTACACAGCCGTAAAGCGCACAACATTATGAAATGATGAATTCATAGAATGAGACCTCGTGCTTGTGGTTGTGCATTCCTCGTGATAAACCGTGCGATATGAGCGTGATAGTGATTGCATGGCGCAATATTCGTGGTAATAGGACAACTTGAGGTTATTGTCTTCGTGTCATGATCTTTTTTTTGTTACTTTCATCCTTAAGAAAAAGTAACTAGTCTAGTTTGCACGATTTTGCAATAGCTAATTTCTTTTGATCAAAATATCGAGTTAAGTTCGCGAAAATAACGATACCGTTGTTTTACTCTAGGTTTTTCTTCACACATACATGATGCGCTGCTCAAAGGGCTAGTATTAGAAAGCACGCCCATACAAAGGTTGTTACAATGTGGCGAGTCAGTGGAGCCTGGACCATAAAGCCGAGTATACATACCAACAAACGTTTGATGTGTTCAACAAATTTTAAGCGTACTACGTCTTTCAAACGTATACAGTACAGCATTCGCGCTTAGACTATAGCAATACATGGTTAGTTTCATCAACTGGCACGCGCGTGGGTGTGATCTGTCCCTAATTGCGAGCTTTAACTTTGAGAAGTTCACTTCCTTAGGCAGAGGCCTTCTTTACAGTTTTTTTCTCCTTTCAAGGTATTTTTAATTAAGCAGAGAAGCATTATTGTCTTACACAAGTGCATGGTGCAACTTCCAAACTGAGTACATTTCTGGAGATTTGATACCCTGTGTTTCCTCAGTAACAGGTGGAAAACAGACATATCTTCTTGTTTTTTTGGAATCAACTCATGGCACCATAGACAATTTGTGAGCCAATGCATCCTCTGGGAGTCTTAGTGACTCGCTTTCTTGCTCAACGCATGCAACTATAGTAGTTTACGTTAATTCCTACCGTGTTAAAAAGTTCTACATTTGCCTGCCTTGTCGATAATAAATTGTCGACCCAAGAGACATTTGTAACGATGCCGAAATAAGCGTGTGATTGCCTCAGCGGCAGAAACGGTTGCGCCGTCTGTCGTTTATACAACTAAACCGCCGTGCAAGCTGTTGCGTCCAGCTTTTTTTCACCCACTAAATCAATTTTCGTCCAGTGCGTTGTCATGCAAATAAATGACCCATGTGATGCCTTTTTTTAGTTTTGTGAATCAGCTGCAGATGCATCTGCATGGGGGGCAGGACTGTGTAAACAACAAAACAGCAGTTTCAATCGACACATGCGCATTAAATCATCATCATCATCATCATCATCATCATCATCAGCCTGACTACGTCCACTGCAGGACAAAGGCCTCTCCCATGTTCCGCCAGTTAACCCGGTCCTGTCCTTGCTGCTGCCAATTTATACCCGCAAACTCCTTAATCTCATCTGCCCATTTAACCTTCTGTCTCCCCCTAACCCGCTTCCTTTCTCTGGGAATCCAGTTAGTTACCCTTAATGACCAGCGGTTATCGTGTCTACGCGCTACATGCCCGGCCCATGTCCATTTCCTCTTCTTTATTTCAACTATGATATCCTTAACGCCCGTTTGTCACCTAATCCACTCTGCTCTCTTCTTGTCTCTTAAGGTTACACCTACCATTTTTCTTTCCATTGCTCGCTGCGTCGTCCTCAATTTAAGCTGAACCCTATTTGTAAGTCTCCAGGTTTCTGCTCCGTAGCTAAGTACCGGCAAGATACAGCTGTTATATACCTTCCTCTTGAGGGATAGTGGCAATCTACCTGTCATAATTTGAGAGTGCTTGCCGAATGTGCTCCACCCCATTCTTATTCTTCTAGTTACTTCAATCTCGTGGTTAGGTTCAGCAGTTATTACCTGCCCTAAGTAGACATAGTCTTTTACAACTTCAAGTGCACTATTACCTATCTCGAAGCGCTGCTCTTTTCCGAGGTTGTTGTATATTACTTTCGTTTTCTGCAGATTAATTTTAAGACCCACCTTTCTGCTCTCTTTGTCTAACTCCGTAATCATGAGTTGCAATTCGTCCCCTGAGTTACTCAGCAATGCAATGTCATCGGCGAAGCGCAGGTTACTAAGGTATTCTTCATCAACTCTTATCCCTAACTGTTCCCATTCTAGGCTTCTGAGAACCTCCTGTAAGCATGCGGTAAATAGCATTGGGGAGATTGTGTCCCCCTGCCTTACACCCTTCTTGATTGGTATTCTGTTGCTTTCTTTATGAAGCACTATGGTAGCAGTTGATCCCTTGTAGATTTCTTCCAGAATGTTTATATATACTTCATCTACGCCCTGATTCCGCAGTGTCTGCATGACGGCTGATATTTCCACTGAATCAAACGCCTTCTCGTAATCTGTGAAGGCTATGTATAGTGGTTGGTTATACTCTGAGCATTTCTCTATTACCTGATTGATAGTATGAATGTGGTCAATTGTTGAGTAGCCTGTTCGAAATCCTGCTTGTTCCTTTGGTTGATTGAATTCTAATGTTTTCTATATTCTGTTAGCAATTACCTTTGTAAATAGCTTGTATACTACAGAGAGCAAGCTGATCGGCCTGTAATTCTTCAAGTCCTTGTCATCTCCTTTCTTATGTATTAAGATGATGTTAGCGTTCTTCCAAGACTCTGGTACCCTTCCCGTCAGGAGACACCTCGTAAACAGGGTGGCTAGTTTTTCTAACATAATCTGTCCTCCGTCTTTCAGCAGATCTGATGTTACCTGATCCTCACCAGCAGCTTTGCCCCTTTGCATGCCCTCCAAAGCTTTTCTGACTTCTTCTATCATTACTGGTGGGGTGTAATCGGGGTTACTGCTAGTTCTTATAGTATTAAGGTCGTGGTTGTCTCGGCTACTGTATGGATCTCTGTAAAACTCCTCCGCTTTTTTAACTATCCTATCCATATTGGTAGTTATTTTGCCTTCTTTGTTCCTTAGTGCATACATCCAGCTTTTGCCTATCCCAAGTTTCCTCTTCACTGCTTTGACGCTTCTTCCGTTTTTCAGAGCGTGTTCAATTCTCTCCATGTTATACCTTCTTACATCGCATACTTTACGTCTATTAATCAACATCGAAAGCTCTGCCAGTTCTATTTTGTCTGTTGTACTTGACACTTTCATGATTTGACGCTTCTTAATTAGGTTCTTCGTTTCCTGGGAAAGCTTGCCAGTGTCCTGTCTAACTACCCTGCCTCCAACTTCCACTGCACACTCCGTAATGATACTCGTCAGATTATCATTCATTGTATCTACGCTAAGGTTGGTTTTCTCACTAAGAGCCGAGTACCTGTTCTGCAGCGACACTCTGAATTCCTGTACTTTCCCTCTCAGTGCTAGCTCATTTATAGGCTTCTTGCGTATCAGTTTCTGTCGTTCCTTCTTCAAGTCTAGGTGAATTCGAGACCGCACCATTCTATGGTCACTGCATCGTACCTTGCCAACCACTTCCACATCCTGCACGATTCCTGGGTGTGCAGTCATTATAAAGTCTATTTCGTTCTTATTTTCGCCATTAGGGCTCCTCCACACTCTAAGCCAAAAATGCCCAAAATGGGAGCAACGGCTGTTTTTACTCCTTCGGACCGACTGTTACTCTCCGAAAAGACCAAGCGGAACAAGATGGCCGACTTGTTCGAGAATGGGGGAGCAACTGTATTCATCTTAAGTTTGTAAGGGAGCAACGGAAGGAGGAACCACTGTAAATGCTCTCGTCACGCAACGGTTACTCCCCGGCAGGACACCGCACACAAATATGCATGCCGCCCACATTGATATTCATGGGCCAGATTATTGTTTGTTCTGTGTGCCAGACTTCACCAAACCAAAACAGTGATTTATTTTAGCATCCGTAGATAATAAGATAGCAGCGCTGGCTGAACACAGAAGGCCTGAGAATACAGTACGGCAAATACCTAACACACGCAGCAGCAGACTGGAGAGTTGGCACGTCAACGCGGACCGAACGCCGAAACACGTGCAAAACAACGATAAAAAAAGCCTAGACACGCCGTTCGTCCGCGAAGTAAGGGCGTCAAAGTCGATCAAGCACCGAAACACGTGCATAAGGAGCCCCCCCCCCCCCCCCCCCCGGCCCAGATATATCGGAGAAAAAAAAAAAGCGGACCCAGACGCGCTTCTCATCAGCCATACGCTTAGTAGCACGCTTCACCGTGTAGTTTGAGGGCAGAATGACGAATCTGCGCCATCTGCGCCCGCACGACAAGTGTGGCGCTAGTGTAGCAAACGATGTAAGTTACAAAGTAATTTTATTCAGTGTTTATGTTGACTAGCACTAAATAAAAATTACACTCAACTTTTTATATTTATTTATGAGTTTTAGTGTACCTCAGTTTTTTTTATAATTGTATTAGGAGAACACACTGAAATTATTGCACTGACGCCTGTGCTGCCACTGCTCGACGTTTTTTTTTTTTTTTCGGCGCAACTAGGTTCGCGTTCGCACTACTTACTCATTTTCATATGGTCTGTGGTTGGCGAGCACATGGACGTGCGAGCTGCTTCTGAGCTATGTTTTGATCGTGTGTGTGTGTCGCAGATTTGCGTTTCTGCTTATTCGTGATGAAGGTTAGTGTATATTTATCTTTATGGAGCGCGAAGTAGTTGTGGATTTTGCTGCTGGGTGGAACAAACACATCGTAAACACGTCTTCAGCTATCTGCAAGCCTGTTCGCTCGTCGGACAAAGGACTGAGCATGCATCAGCGTGCAGGTGAGTGGCATTTCCAGCAACGTTTAATGCTCTTACAATACATTGTTGAGTGGTTGCGCTATTGAAAGAGAAATGATTTGCTCTTATTCACCGTATCCATTGCTAGCCGTATCGGACTAAATTACCTCTATTACCGCCTGCATACCCTCTTGCTTCCCCTGTCACCACTGCAGTGCCAGTGTACTTTTGCAGTTAAAAGTTCATTTCCGCAACACTACCTCGCTTGAAAAAACATTGGGGCGGGGTTGTAGCTGCATTCATACTGGCACTTTTCTACCATTGGCGTTATGTAATGTTAACGGCTGAGTGTTGGGGCCTTGGGCCGCATTTTTTAGAGATGTAAAGTGTATGTAAATCAGTAAGTGAACAAATCATTGTCGCATCACTTCACTTGCATAGCCAGGCGGTTGCGCACAGAATTTTTTAGGCCGGGCGTAGGGAGCCCAAATTGACGACCATATTCGCTTGCCCGGCCTATTCAGATAAGCGGACACCCCCCCCCCCCCTCCCCGCACGCCTAGAAAAAAAAAAAATCTGCCCACATCACTGCGTCACTTGCTTCACCTCTGCGCTGAACGTACTATTTTATAAGCGCACCATCAAGCGAGCAGTTTACATATTGACAGAACAATTGGAGGAGGAATGACCCAAATCTTTCAGATTTCTTTAGTGATGCAAAACCTTAGCAAAACTGAATATTGTAAAAGACAATCATAAATGCTGTATGTTCTCGTTAGCGCTGTCATTATTCTGCATCATGAAATCTTTATGCGCTGTGAAAACTTGGCATGCCGTTGAAGTCACATATCTACGTTAATACCAATCGACGAAAATTTCGACAACCTCAATAACGCCGTTTGGGATTTGCCGCATGCACATAATTAGGCTGATTCCTACTTGGCTGTTCTTAACCTGACTTCACTGCTACCAAATGAAACAATATTTGATGCATGTCTTTTACTTTTTTTTTCAGGGATATGACACAAATTTGGTTATACTGCAGATAAAGATGCTCCCAACGATGCTAAAGTACAGAAAGCAAGTGAATTTTGGTAAGTGCAGACTTTTTGTACTACGTATATGAAAGTATCGCTTTTTAGGGGCAAACTGTGCATGTGTTGGCCAGAGAATAGTTCATTATGCCACATGGTTACACTGGCACTGACAATTCGACATGGCTCCGCTGGCCCGTGTGTGTGCTCACACTGTTACCGTTAAAATAAAATGTTTATGTTTTCATTGCAGGGATTGCTGTTTGTACTAAAAAGCCAACTGCCAAGATTTGTTTACGCTGGTACTCCTAAAAGTATGCTTTCCCTATTTACATGAATTTTGGCTTGCACAAAGCATAACACTTGGGCCTAGATTCACAAAGCTGTCCATGCGCAGGCCTTCATAACAGCGTTTCTTGACTTGCCTTTACCCTGTTTTCTGCAGATGTTTCGTGGGTTTAAAAGTGCCACAGCATGTTGACCTCCCCCACTCTGAAATATTCGCGTTCAAAGTTCCGCAAGAGTGGGCTTAACTTTCTTGTGCACCTCTTTGCTAGTCCAAGATACTGAAGTGTTATGCTCTTACTAGAGGTGGCAGTGTTTCTAATGTTTGTATTTCCATCACATTGACCAAGTATGCGATCTTGGCTTCACTGGTAGCACATCCTCAACAAATGTCTTTGTGGCACATGTAGAAGGCAGTACAAAATAAATAGGCAGACATTCACACCGGGAGCTAACTTCTAATAATGCTTTTTTTTTTGGAAACCATGGTGTGCTTATTCCAATTTTTCTAACAAGCAGTAATTTGTTTGGCTGTGAACGAACAAGACGTTGAACTAATAAAAGCTTCACATCTTGTTGCTCTCAAATATATATGTATTGGCAAGCTATCTGTGACACTGTCAAACAAAGAATCAGAATATCTGTGCATGCCTTAAGATATATTGCTTCGTTTACATATCTCGTGGCTGTGACTCGTCAACCGAGTGAACAAATGCACCCTAGTTTTCTAAATTTAAAGCATTTTTTGAAGGTAGCACGGTCTACATTTATTTGTCTATAGTTTTGTCCAGCCGTTTGCGTCAGGTACAAAGAAATATACTGAAGATTATCATGTAGCGTCAGCAAATGGTTGCTTTCAAGCAGGCTTTGCATGCTTGGCTTGTGCCTACAGGTATTGCACAATTCAAGACGCAGCAGCGTATGATAGAACAGTAGAATCGAGAGCAACTATGTGCACGAGCTAAATAAGTATTTTAACATGAGCGGACAGTACGTGTTATTTGCCACACACATGACCTCATTTAGAATGCCCATTGGTGAATGGGCTCATAGAAATGTCACTCAGCTGTGTATAGGAAACAAGTTAACTGAACCTAAGGGTATCTTTAACTGCTACAAATATGCTTTGTTGAGGTGCTGCACATTTTCTTCCAGAATATTGCTGTCTGAGACATCATGTGAAGAGCGTCTACCACATCAGCATTTATATGGCTTGCCAAGTAACGTTTGGCCGAACCTTCCTTTTTTTCACATTTCGTTTTGCAGTAGACATCCTAGAATGTAAGGGCTGCTGCAGTGTGTGTGACTCATTGTTATGAATTGATTCTGGCATGTTTAACCTCACACTTCTATTTTTTTTCTTGCAGCAATGAGATGCTTCACATATGCCTGCGGTGACGTTCTGCTGCGCTAGCCTGATGGAAACACCAGCGGCGAAACTTGAGTTCTTCAGAATTGGAGAAGTTGCCCTTCTCTCACCAATGATGACACAGACTGCCCTATGCTAGAAATTCAAGATTGTTTTTCCACGGATGACGCAGAAAACCTTTGATGTATTATGGTGTTTGTTTAGTGCTGGCTGTGGTGTGGCGAAGTCTACTTTTACGTGTGGTCACACGTCGCCTCATAAAAAGAACAATAAAGCATTTATTTTCCTTTCAATATTGTCCACTTTTTGTGTTAGAAGCACCCAAGCAGTGCTCTTCCAATGAGCTCTCGCCATGTGCTAAGCGTGTGACAAGCATACTCGAGATAAATACTCATTTCCCCAAGGAGTAACTGGAAGCATGTGCAGTTGGTTTTCAGAGAGTAACTGCAAACACGTGGGAGGAACGGTAAAGAGTAACTGTTGCTCTTAGAAGAGCAACTGGTGGGAGTAATGGTTGGTCGGCAGGGAGCAACTGGTGGGAGTAACTGTTGGTCTGCAGGGAGGAACTGGAGGGAGTAACTGTTCAACCCCCAAAGGAGGAACTGAAAGGAGAGCAACGGTTCCTCCCTCTGCAGTTACTCCTTTTAGGAGAGTAATGGGAGTGGCAATGCAATTGCTCCCTGAAAGGAGCAACCCCTATACCCCTGTTGCTCCGTTTTGGCTTAGAGTGCATGTCCACTTGCGGTTTTCTCGTTTTCGGTAGAAGGTATTCAAAATCCGCAAATTATTGCGTTCTGCGAATTCTACTAGTAGCTCTCCTCTGGCGTTTCTAGTGCCAATGCCATAATCTCCTACTGCCTGGTCTCCAGCCTGCTTCTTCCCTACCTTTGCATTAAAGTCGCCCATCACTATAGTATACTGTGTTTTTACCTTACCCATTGCCGATTCCACGTCTTCATAGAAGCTTTTAACTGAAGCGTCATCATGGCTGGATGTAGGCGCGTAAGCCTGTACTACCTTCATCTTGTACCTTTTATTCAGTTTAATTACAATACCTACCACCCTTTCATTAATGATATAGTCTTCCTCTATGTTGCCAGCTATGTTTCTGTGAATTAGGAACCCCACTCCCAGTTCTCTTCTGTCTGCCAAGCATTAAATCAACCACAAATTAAACCTGAATCACTGCTTACATCCAGCCTTCTGTCACCTAAACTCTCAACGGGCACCAATATGCATTCTGCATTCAAACTTCTCGCATAGAACGCAAAGATGCGGATGCTGTGCTAGCACAATAAAATTTATCAATGCACCGAGTGTACTTGCGTGATCACGTCTTAATCTGAGTTTTCAGATACGTCTCAATTTCATATATGTTGCAGCTAACTCATGTCAGAGCCCGCCACTTATCAAATGCGCGCAACCATTTGCGAGTTTTCAACATGTAAATAGGAAACTGCTGACGTTACAGTCGGCAGTAGCTCATAAGATGAAGGATCACCAAGCTGCCGCTTGCAACGCTATCTTGGCGAGCTTCCTTCAACCACAACGCTCTAGCAAGGAGGTCAATAGTTGAATCTCGATGTTCACCTGCAAAGAAAAACAAACGGCAAATACCACCTACCTTGGGAGTCGATGACACGCGAAGTCTAAATTGGCCTTAAATAGCTAGTCCCTAAATAATATAATGTTCATGACAACGTCTGTAATTACCATTCGCGTAGCTAATTCATACTTAATTAGCACAGTCTCAATTGTCTTGCATTGAAGAAGCTCACTATAATAATAATTAACATCGCTTCATTTACAACAACCTCAATTATCTCGTACTTAGAACGTCTGCACATCAGCTGATCAGCCTGGAAAACGGGTTCAGGGAGCAAGTAGAACATGAACAAGAGGAAGTGAAGGAGAACCTCTGAAGCAGCGTGCTAGAGATTATAGGATGATCATGATGGCAGTTTTTTTGGTGACCCCAAACGGCATAGCTAACTAAAAGCTCCGGTGAAAACGTAGGAAGCATTCGTGTTTGAGTCTTTTTAGGCACAAGGAACCGTGCGATTATTTAAAACTTTGCTTCTCATTTGGCATGCAGTTTCCTCAATTTTAAATTCGCGTCGATCATTGCACAATCAAATGTTACGGCTCCCAGTGCAATAGCCTGCCGACGTATGAAGCGGATTATATGAAAGCCATCGCAAACCCCTCACTGCCTATCTACTTTTTATCCTTACCCTCCGCCAGACGTCACCTCGTGCACTTTTCGCCTGCTTAGTCCGGCGAAGACTTTAAGAGGGACGCTCTTCGCGGTTGCGTAATGATACGACTTCTAATTAGTTTTCAGGAGCAGGGACCGCGTGATACGCTCAGAAGAGCTCTCGATCTTCTCTTTTCAGTTTTCCCTCCTCTTCGCGGTTCATCTCTGCTTATAAGCGGCTTCTTTTTTTTAAATTCTTTTCGTTTTTCCTACTTTTACAGCTTCTGCTAGCTTGTTTTGAATTTCTATTTCTTTTCTGTCTTCCTCAATCGTTGCTCCAATCACTTCCATCTTGTCCTTACTGCTACGAATCGCAATTTCGCTACGGCGGCCGATAGCTTTCCTTTTTAGCCATGCCGCCTGGGCCTCTCCGATTTTATACCGGTGGTAGTTGCGAGGGGGAATCGCGAGAGGACGCTCTGGTCGCTAGCGATCGAGAGTTGGGAGATTTATTTCGCTCCTTTTGAAGTTGGTGTTTCGAACGCCATCGTTTTCGTTTATTTATTTTTCGAATCCCGCGCTTGTGTCGACGCGGCTAAGATATAATGCCAGCGCTTATTTCTTCTTTCGCTTTTGATTGCTTTTTTTTAATCTTCACCAAATGGCTGCGTACGTTGCACGTAGCTTCTAGTTCCTTCGTTCCGGGCTCGCTTGCTAATTTCATTCGCCCAGTTTTCATTAAGTGCGGAGCCCGTTATTAGTGCAGCCGCGACGTACTTAGTTTTATATCGTCTTAAACTTCCGCACTTCAAACGTCGTCGCCTGCTCTTACCTTTTTTTGCAACTGGAAACGAAGCGACCGTTTCTGGTCCGCTCTCTTTAGCGGACCCGTTTGGGCTTATCTTCGAATCTTCATTTTCATATAGTTTTGATCTTCGTCATCTTACGCGGACCGTGACAGAACTTGTACTGGTGTTTGAAGTGAGCGATGGCGGCGCACGTGGCACAAAAGAAAACAGATGGCCAAAACGCATATTTTGGGGGGATGAAATAATGTATTGAATGTGAGGGAGAGCGACAGTTAAGAAAGACCAGACGGGAGAAAACGCAAGTGCGGGGAATGGCCGTCTGCTAATTCGGTGGAGATGAAAGCAGATGTCCCGCAAGTACGTTAACGTTTTCATTCATTTTTGTTTTTTTCATGCTCGGCCATATCGCTCCCGATTCTGTTTGCTTTGTGCAAGTCTGACGAGAAGCTAAGGTATTCATTTTTATGCGCCGAGCATAATTCGTACCCTTCGCCCTACCCGCCTCGTATATATGTTTATCGCAGAAAAATAAAGTTTTTGTGCGGAAAGGTATTTTTATTGCACAGCCGAGCCGTTATACATTCCACGCAGTGAGTTTTAAATGTATCTTTCTTTTTCTTGGTTATGCCTGCCTCGTCACGAATTTCATCCTCGGCGAATCATGGAAACGTCGGAGACAAAATTGTATTATGCTCCGAGTTGAACGAAATTCATGCGCCATCTTTTGCCCTCGGACGCCGTCATACGTCTTAAGGGGAATCGCAGGTGAAAGAAAGTTTACTGTTTATTTTACAAACTTGCTCTAGAGTGGTGCAATATAAATGGAACACTGGAAAAGATACGTCATGGTGCCACCGTTTTTCTAAAGTTGGGTTGAGCTGTGACACAAGCGTAACTTTCGCACGGTATCGTTTGGTCTTCATCATTTGCCTATGCAAGCCCACAACAGAGAAAATGCCTCACTCATGTTCCCCTAATGAACGTGATCTTGCGACATGCTGCAACCACGGCTTCTTAATCAACCTTGTCCACCAAATCTCCTTATTTCCGTGGCCTACATCTCCGGCGACGACCTCGCCAGTGAAGCTGCCAGAAAAACACACGCAGAAACAAACATTGTTTCTGTACCTTCATCAAGCATTGACGTATAGCTCAACAACTAAAGTAAGCTGTCGCCGAACATCACACCGCAGAAATAAAAAAAACATCGCAGTTCATGTTACATCGATTGTGTGATCTCGACCCATTCATACGACCACGGCTACCAGATGGTCTTTCCCAATACAGATATACGATGTTGTGCCATCTGCATCTTGATTTAACATTCACCAACGACTCCTCAGTTATGATGGTGAATGTCGACAGCTAGCGCCCAGGGCAACAACTGTACCGTCTATAACACTCAGTACCTATTGTTTTGCTGCCTGACTTACGCAAACGAAATGCTTCATCTCCATACTGCTCTACATTACTTGGACGGAAACGCTTTCAATGCCGAGAAGATATTGGGACTACAGGGCACCCCGTCACTGTTCCGAAAGGTGCTTTAAGCACTGTAATTTTCTGAGAGATACCGTGTGTGATATCAGGAGTGGTACTGTTGGGTCGGCTGGAACAGTCACATTTTCTCCCATTCTCTATAACTTTCCCTTCCCCTACCTCTTTCCTCAGTGCAGGGTAATTTACCGAACACAGTCCTGGTTAACCTCCTTTACTTTCTTTTATTCTTAATCTCCATTAAAATGTAGTCTTTTACTCATATTGAACGGTGGTTATCTAGTCTATACGTACCCCACCCGTGCCCATTTATTCTTTTATATTTAAACTAAGATGTCCTGAACATGCTCCTTGATACCACCATCTTCAGCTGTCGTATGTCTACTGCTTGACGAAGGCCTCCTATCACCGATCTCCTATTCACGCCTCACCAGTCATTCCTTGTTCCCTTCTTTTTGCTTGCTTACACTTACAGCTTTTACATATGGCATGCGTGCAAGAGCTCAAGTATAGCTGTATGAGACAAGCACTGGTGGCGGCCAACGCCCCATTGTCAGAACTAGTCGCTGAGGCCTCGGACCTCAACATGATGCCGTGTGCCGGTAGTTGGAGCAGCAATGCATCTTCCCGTCGCTCAAGCCTGCCTTGCAGATCTTGCAAATTTTGGCAGTTGACGGTATAAAGTAGCCACGGAGAGATATAGAAATAGAAACTTTGTTTGCGCATAAGGCGGAGCATTGCAAATGGTCTGACCCCTATTCCAGGACTCCGCTTTCCTTTGCAATCATCTCTGCACGTTGGACCAGCCAAAGCTGATCGTCCAAGACCGAAGCTGGACAGCGCTGCCTCCCAATATTCCTCTGTGTTGTTCATGCTGCGGGGTTCCTCCTTATGAACTGTACACTCCCCCGTAATGTGAAACAGAGTTGGTGCGGTCTCGCACCTATATCTCTGTGTGCTGCGCCAAGGGTTAGAATACATGTCACGAAGAAATTTATGTTTCTTCCTTACCTAGTGGAAGTGCTAGAGCGCGTTGCTAGACTGGCTAGTGTGCATTAATGGCCTAAGCGGCTTGCGGTGCAATAGCCTCCAGGCATGCCCGTTCACAATACGCAACAAAAGCGCCAATATTCTTTATCTAGATTTTCTAAAAAAATTGACACTGTCGTCCCCTCTCGTTTCAGAAACCAGTCGTTGCGCCAGACCTAATCCACGTGCGTGGAACACATACTAAGGTAATCAGTGCCTCAAATGACGTCACTCCAATGCACACGTCATCTCGCATTCGCAAGAGGCTTCCCATTTTGCCACGGCAGGGTTTACTTGACATGACTTTGTTCGCTCGCAAATATAATGAGATATGACATACCTTGTGGAAAGCCTGTTGCAAATAGACCGCATTCACGCTTTCTTCGAAGATGCGAAGAAAAGGATATCTGTGTGCAGTGTTTCATATTGGAAAGTATAGCCGGACATTGGACTTCATGAGACCCATCATTAAATGGTATGATGGTTCGCATCACGCGAAACACCCCCTCATAGTGGTAGAAAGGCTGGATCTTTCTTTGGAGCGAAATGATATGTTAGCCCGCACTCTGCCTACCACAAATGCTTAATTATTAACATACGCGTGTGTAATTATTGGCCCAGACACTCCATCACATGTTTTCTTTGCAACTACAATGGCACCTAGAAACCAACAAGTAAGTTTGCTGAAGGATATAGATAGATAGATAGATAGATAGATAGATAGATAGATAGATAGATAGATAGATAGATAGATATATAGATAGATAGATAGATAGATAGATAGATAGATAGATAGATAGATAGATAGATAGATAGATAGATAGATAGATAGATAGATAGATAGATAGATAGATAGATAGATAGATAGATAGATAGACGGACGGACGGACGGACGGACGGACGGACGGACGGACGGACGGACGGACGGACGGACAGACAGACAGACAGACAGACAGACAGACAGACAGACAGACAGATAGACAGATAGATAGATAGATAGATAGATAGATAGATAGATAGATAGATAGATAGATAGATAGATAGATAGATAGATAGATAGATTTTTAACGAAATCTCTGAAGGTGCACACCTCTATTTCATCCGTTTATGGTATGGGAAATAAATATGCGAAATACTGACACATTAAGTTTTAAATAATGAAGAGTTTTTCATTAGCATATTTTATGCAATTTCCTTTAATTGCTGTAATGCACGTTACTTTAAGAGCACGTTCGCCACTGAATTTTCATGTAAGTCGCCGAGGTATACTACGACACGTCAGCCTTCATTAAAACATCTTGAGGCTCGCAGTTTCGTCTGATCGAATTCGAAGTGAATCCGCCAATATATGAACCGCGCCTAAAACGACGCCTTCTTCATCGTTTAAGAGGGAGCAGAAAAAAATAAATAATAAAATAAAAGATGGGAATTTATGTTCCGAGACACATTCGAGGAGGAGCTCAGCAAAAAATGAGCACTCACGGTCTCGAGCTGGCACAACTTCTGAAACTTAATTGCATCTGAGAGGAAGCAGTAATTATCGTTCGCAGCTGTATGGCACCTCGGACATTATAAAAGAAAGAGAGAGCTCTGAGATCCGTGAAGCGGTGTTCGGGTTCTGCCATATAAAAGCAAGCGGCTCTCGGGCGCGCTCACTTTTTTTGTTTAAAGTTACACTGGAATCTCAATGTCCTCATTACTCCAATCTATGTTTGCTTTTGTTCTCTGTTTTTTTCCTTCATTCTTTTTTTTTGTAAAAGAACGAAACTGTATAGCCCTCCAAATGCAATCATGCCACATTGCTTTAATTTGCGAGGCCTTTGATCAGAAAGCTACAAAAAATACTTAAGACCAAAAAAAAACACAAAGGAAGCGTAAACAGAGATACGAAGCAAAGAAACACATGAGGAAGACGAGAATGGAGAAGTTTTTATTCCGGTGTGGACGGCGCGTTTTAACTAAATATGACGTTGATACCGTGAAGCACTCCGCCCCACCCGCCCTCTTCTCCCGCAAACTGCCACCCGCCTTTTCCATTGCCTCTCCTAAATTTCACGGGACAGCGAGCCCGAAAATGAGCTCTAAATTGGGAAAGAACTTTCAGATTAGCGCGTCCCTGGCCTTAATTTTGTTACGCGTTATGTAGCACCGGACCACCTCACCGCTCCACCCTCTTTACAACCTGCCTCCCCCCCCCCCCCCCCACACTTTTTATTTCAGGTACTGGATCTTCGTCTCCGCAAGCCCTCTCATCAAAGCTGTCCCCCGACCGCCCACCTTTTCAACTTTTCAACAAACACAGTTTCGAAGCTTTGTGCACAGCTGCAATGCGTCCCGAGTTTGTTACTTTTTTTTTTCAGCACCGCTTGTACTCTTGTGTGAACGTGGGTGAAATACGATCGCCCGAACTCGGACGTCACTTCGAGGATTAAGCTCTAACGACAAGTGACCGAGCACCTGTGCCTGTTCGAGCAGTCGGTTTGTAATAATTCAAAAGTAGCTCGACGGCGTTCGTTTGTTTGCTCGTTCGATTGTTTAGTACTTGTGGTTTATTTATTGTATATTTGAGCTCTTCACTTATGGCTTGCCCTAGCATGAATGGGTTTTGTTTGAAAGCAAAAGTTACAGTTTTCAGAGTGATAGCTAAGCAACGAATGCGATGGCAACAAATTAAAGTGTTAAACGAAGTAAGGCTTGCAACAACTCCTTTCACGTTCCACCTGGTGTAACTGAGCGATACTCTGGCGTAATTATACGCAGCCGCGGCAGCGTGTGAACGAATCTTCATGCTGCACATCGCTTCACCGCAAACTGAGCTGTTCGTTATTTAAGACAAAGTCGGCAATGGCAAAGTCCCGTGTCAAGCGAAACATTATAGGGAAAGGTTAAAGCAGTTTCTTCTCTGTACACAAAGCAGTTGCAACTTTCAGCGTAAGTACGAGGATTAAGGAATAAGGAAAAGGGAAGAAACCATAGAAAACGTCATAGAAAAGTGTCGGCGATCATTACTGAATAAACGGTACAAGTTAAACGAAGTGGACGCAACGTAAATTGAAAGTGCGTATGAATTGCAGCATAACACGTATAACAGTCTAAATCAAATGGTGTACAAATTTTATATACCGCAGAGCTACTCACCGGATCGTTACGCACGTATACTTCAAAGCTTCCCGCTGATTTTCGTTGCAATGTCCAGCCGTTCATGTCTCTGCCAGTAAAATTAAATTTATAATGCGTCGCGGTCAAGTGACGTGTCTCAAAGATCTCAGAGTTGAGATAGCTGGGAGACTGCTTTCCAACCGTGTACTCTCGGTCACACAATGTTTGCCTCGATCCGATTGCCTTCGCACCTACACATTCCAGTGAAAGCGCACGAGCACCACATACGCTTATTTATGGGCGAAGTTCCTCGCAGTCGAACCTTGTCCTGCGCCAACATTGTTTATATTTGCTTTTTTTCTTGTTTTTGGCGTGGACGTGTAAAGTTTGTGTAAGGTTTTCATGAAAGAATAAAAAAGAAAACAAAAAAGTATGAAGGAAGAAAGAAAAAAAAAGAAAGAAAGAAAGAGAAAAACACAGAAAAGCCAGGAAGTCTCGATATTGATATGAGAGCCGACCTAGCGCAGCTCATCTTACAGCTTTTCTTCACAGCAATATCTTGCAACGCCTGCAAATACTATTTAAGGGTCAAGTTGGGGAGTACTTCGAAATGATTGCAAACATTCGGGTTGCCATTTCATGACGCTGACGTCACCGAATACGCAATGCCTCTATAGTCTATGCTCCAATGCATTGTTGTTTAGAACAAGGTTTTTCCGTAAATCTGTAGTGATGGTCAACTATTTCTTAGAGGTTCCAACATTCGAACACGGTATGTGACCAGCTGCGGTAACATTGCATGGTTCACTCCCCTTTTTTTTTCTAAAACAGCAAATCGAAATGGAGAAAGAAAAAGCAGCGAACAAGTGTAGTTACCTGTTTTTCTCGTGCTGAAAACAGTTTCTGCAAGAAGTGATGTTCTGAAACCCGATCGTCACCTGGCATTAGTCATAGTTCGTGTTTATCTTGTTGTTCCACATAATGAGCGATTTGAAGCCACGCGTAAACATATCATTAAAAATTAAGTCCTTCTCTTATAACGTTTCTCATATGTTCTTAACGTTACTTCTTGCCAGGGGATAGTTGTATTTTCTTTTCTTCCACTGTTTATTGCGTCCTTTGGTGTCCGCGCGCAGTCATTATTTTTTTTTTTTCACTAAGCTTTCGGGATGTGCACGCGTAAGTGACCCAAGTTATTGAAAGGAACTAAGGAGCACCCACTCGCGATCCAAGGAAGGAACTTTGCAGCAATTCTCGAAGGGAGCGATCAGATTTCAAATTACTACTTGAAGTTCTGGCCTGCCTTGCTACCCGGAAGTGGACGTACGTTGCCGTAACTGGACCTTGCTTCGGTCAGTGCTGCACATTCAGAAAACTCTCTAATTTGTCAAGTCAGAAAAGAAGAACGCGAGAAAAAAATTAAATGTTAGTGCCTTTCAGAACAATTACTATCCAAGAAGCTTGTGGGCGAGTTTTCGATACGTTGTCTGGAGGTCTGCGTATACTGTTTGCATTGTCGCTGCACTTGAAAACAACATACACAAAAAATATCGTTTCATGTTTGTTATGTATTGTTACCGCACTTCTTGCTGTTCCCAATACGCCTCTGAATACTGCGATGAACAAATGATTCGACATGTTCTGTGTCGTTGTCCGCAGTATAGCTCACAGAGACAATTCCTCTGATTGATTGATTGATTGATTGATTGATTTGGGAGGTTTAACGTCCCAAAACCACCATATGATTATGAGAGACGCCGTAGTGGAGGGCTCCTGAAATTTTGACCACCTGGGGTTCTTTAACGTGCACCGAAATCTGAGCACACGGGCCTACGACATTTCCGCCTCCATCGGAAATGCAGCCGCTGCAGCCGGGATTCGAACCCGCGACCTGCGGGTCAGCAGCCGAGTACCTGAGCCACTAGACCACCGCGGCGGGGCAACAATTCCTCTGTAAAATACTCTCAACAGGTTACATGACGCACCTGGGTCAAACTGAAGTATAATACGTAGTCGTTCCGACTTAAAATTGTAGTAACTTTGCTTAACATTCCTGTTACTATGTTTCTTTCGTTCTGCTGGTCTGTCTGAACGACTCTCAGCAGAACATTGTCTTGAGTGCTTCTGTGAGAATGCATTTTTTCTTCTTTTTTTGTCGTTTTGTCTATCTCTTTCAAATCACTTAATTCCCTGCTTCAACGTAGGCAGCATACCGAATGTCAGCGAATGATTAACCTCTTCGCCTTATTCTCTCTTGAACATCTCCAGACGCTCCATCAGATCTTAAGCCAATTTGATGATCAACCTATTAGAGTACACAAGATTTTGTGAGGTCTTCCTCGCAGCTCATTATCCCAAATGGCAACACGAGACCATACGGTCACACGAGCTGGAGCCACACACAAACGCACACACAAACACACACACATTCCGCGTGTGTATTGTGACTTTTGCCATCTTCATGCTTTCTCTCTTTCTTTTATCCTTTTGTCCTCTTTTCACCTCTAGAGTAGAAAACTTCAAATTCTCATTTGCCTCCCGGCATTTCCTGGGTGGTATATATCTATGTCTGCCTCTTAAATGCGTTGTGATATTCAGGTATGGTGTTTGGGTCTATTTGCAGTTGAAAGCACGGGCTTATTTCGTGGTCAGGAGCGTTGAAAACAAACTTTACTTCTGTTTTGGTTTTAGCTTTACTCTATTCTATTTTTATTCAAAACAATGTGTATTGAATGGATCGACGGATGGATGGACGGGTGGATGGACGGACGGATAGACGGGTGAGTAGGTGGGTGGGTAGGTTGGTGGGTGGGTGTATTAATGGATGTATGGATGGATGGATGGATGGATGGATGGATGGATGGATGGATGGATGGATGGATGGATGGATGGATGGATGGATGGATGGATGGATGGATGGATGGATGGCAACTTTATTGTTCCGCCAGATAAGGAGGCCCCGCACTCCCCGGCCCCGGCACACATGCTTTGGTGACCGGGATCAGAACATCCGCGATTATTAGCCGGCGAAGAGGTTCTGACTTCTCGCGGCTTCTTCCTCCAGGCGGATCGCTTGTTGCTGTAAAACAGGGTCCTCGTTCCGCAGCAGGGCTTCCCAGGCCTCACCGCTTCTCGACGTACTAGAGCACCAATGGGGGTGGTTTCGATGATGTAAAGGCAGCACAATTCCGTGGCAGTTGAGACACTTCAAGAGCATAATGACGCAGCCAGAATGTTATTGGTCTCAGTGCATGAATAACGAGAGAACAGCAGTGGCTCGTACAGCTAACGACAAAGTCACGTCCCGAAATCCACTTCCCACCATGCTTCGCTCCACCATGGCGTGTTCAGTTACGTCATTGAAAGACACCTATATAAAGACCACGTCTAGCGGTACAAGGCGAGGTTCAAGACCGCCCCGCCGCGGTGGTCTAGTGGCTAAGGTACTCGGCTGCTGACCCGCAGGGCGCGGGTTCGAATCCCGGCTGCGGCGGCTGCATTTCCGATGGAGGCGGAAATGTTGTAGGCCCGTGTGCTCAGATTTGGGTGCACGTTAAAGAACCCCAGGTGGTCTAAATTTCCGGAGCCCTCCACTACGGCGTCTCTCATAATCATATAGTGGTTTTGGGACGTTAAACCCCACATATCAATCAGGTTCAAGACTGGTCGTATGAGACAACACCAAGAGGTCGACACACACAAAAGGGTGCTTCGTATCAGTGGGGGGGGGGGGGGGAATGATTCTCTCGCCTTTGAGCACCTTATAACACAATCCCCTATCGTTCATTATCGTTCCTTGACTCGGCTCTCCAACAGACGGAACATGCCAGTAGCGCTGACACTGAGCAGCGGTATTCGTTTTTCCAAAGAGCACGTGCTCTCGGCCCGACAAGATGCTGCAAGGAGCCGAGCGCGAGATAAAAAAGAGCAAAGCGAGATATATTGTTTGCCCTCCGAGCACTCGTGTTTGTACGCTTCTAACGCCCTTCAGCTAAGCCCTGTAGCTGTTATGTGCTCGTGCCTTTTCAAGTCTTTCGACGACGACGTCGTCCAATGAAAAACGGCCCGGGGAAAATAAAAAAAAAATATTGCAAAATTGTGTTTAATACCTTTCGTTGGCTCTCTCTACAATAGTTGACCAGTAAAATGGAAAATCGCAGGGAACTGTGGGATACGACGGCTTCCGGTTCGACGCACCACGTGGGTCAGCAGCGGCAAGCGTGCATTTCTGTAGTGCTCCGTTGAAAAAAAAAAAGCACCCGGCCGTGCAATGCCAGTGCTTTAGAAGTTTGTTTTGTTTTGTTTTTTTTTGCCAACCGTGACTGTGACGATGACAAGCTACGAAAGCCATGAACGGTCCGGAAACTTTTTTTGTCGCACTAAAATGATCTGCAATGCTTTTATGCATGCTGCTCGTGGTTGCTGTCAGTTTGGCTAGCAGATCAGTCGATACATACAACAGTTTTCTTTGATACGGTACTGCAGATAAAAAAGTCACCATTTTAAAGATCTCAGTGGATGTAAATGACTGTAGCAATGTGCTAAGGGTTAATTTCGGGATCACTGCTTCGGCCGACATCGTCAGTCGATCGGCATTGAGCGCAACACTATTGAGTGCGTTGAGATATTTTTTTTTCTAGCCTTCAGCGCGCCATAACATGCATTTCTTAGGCGAAGCCAGATGCTTATTTGAACGCTGATCTTGGTCAAGCTTCACGGCATGGCGGCACTGAAACAATGCAGTCAGACATAGATGGCGCCGAATAATCGAAACCCTGCGCTTGCTTAACGCACTTCTGTCTTTGGGTGCCGTCCTGGCGCACAGTTTGACCAAGATAAACGCAAATGAACTCGTCCAGCGCTTCGTGTAAACTTACTCTTGAGTGAAGCTTTCGCATTTTTTGTCATGTATATGGGTGCGATTGCCGGTGCTAATCTAGTACGGCAGGTAGAGTTCGCCCACTCATTTCCATAACATTTTTGCTATAGGCGCGCCTGCGCGACAATTCGTTTCTGAATATAATATTCGCAGCGAATTCATGCATAGGCTTTTCTTTTTAGTGTGGAATACACACGTACCTGTGATAAAGTGGTTTTCGCACACTCTGGCTTCAAAGTTTCGTACTCAAAGGCTACCTGTCGCTGTGGCTCTCTTCAAAGTCGCGGCCCACCTCGCTTTTGTCTTCATTACATGAAAATTGATACCTGCGTTTGCCTTGAACGCTCGAGTTGGAGCAGCCAACGGCTGAACAACCGACCATGGTTTATCAGGACGAAGATAAACGGGCTACCAAATGCGCGAATCCCGGATATTCTGAGGCTTGCGGCGAAGTGGGTTGCCATCGTCGACTCTTCTCGAACCGGAAGCCGGCAGCAGACGGTGTATCTCACAATTCCTTGCTCTTTTACTAGTCACCTATATATTGTACGCGTGCGGGCTGTTAATAACTAGAAGAAGCTTTGGCTTACAAAATAAATCGCATAAACAATTTAGCCAAGGTAGCAAATTAATTGAAGTAGATGGGTCAACACCCTTTCCGTCGATGTGACAAGAACCCCCAAACAAGTTGTGGGAATTGGCGTAGTGCGTAGCAAGACGTAGGACGGGGGTCTAAATTTCCCTAATATTTTTATTTTGCATGTGCAACGCTCTGTGTATACATGCCCGCATACAAAACCACACATGAGGTACATCAAGGTAAGTGTAACACTCCCTTCAAAATATTTCTGCCTATGCCTTTGGCTGGCGTTTCGGGTCCCAGCGATGGAAAGTGTCGTTTCTCTAAAGGACCCACAATATTTGAGCCCCCAGGCATACCGTCTATGTATTTAAATTGTGCTGTCCTTGAACGGCCTCTAGTCGTAAAATATGGTGCTTTAAATACAGAAGGATAGCTTGGTGTCACGAGTGTGGCCATGGATTTTCGTTTTAATTAACTAACGCATGCCCGTGCGTCTTTATCTTTTTTTTATTTTTCGGTCACGTGCAACTATGACACACAACAGCAACTGCAGCAGTCTCAGTAGAAGAACGGCCTACTAAGACATCATGTTTGTGTGTATCATTTTAGGCTCACAATGCTCCACCCCGCCGCGGTGGTCTAGTGGCTAAGGTACTCGGCTGCTGACCCGCAGGGCGCGGGTTCGAATCCCGGCTGCGGCGGCTGCATTTCCGATGGAGGCGGAAATGTTGTAGGCCCGTGTACTCAGATTTGGGTGCACGTTAAAGAACCCCAGGTGGTCTAAATTTCCGGAGCCCTCCACTACGGCGTCTCTCATAATCATATAGTGGTTTTGGGACGTTAAACCCCACATATCAATCAATCAATCACAATGCTCTGTATAACAGAACATTCGCAATCGTCCGAAAAACAGGTGCAGACGAAGATAACACGTTTATGCCATTTCGTTGGCGCGAGACGGATCGTCTTTGTAGTCCATCGTGGCTATCGTGGCACAGAACCTTCGTGGACTCAACGACTTCACTGTTAAGAGAAAAACGCTGCCGCCAACTACGGCATAGGACGCAACAACGCCGCTCGGGACACAGAGCGCGTCGGCCGATTAAATCAATAAACACAAGAGGCGCGCACGAGCGCTCCTTCAAGAGCCCAAGCGAAGCGCGGCGCCAGGCAAGAGGTAAATCTTCCCAAGTGGGACGTGCCGGCCCGGGCAAGGAACGCCGTGTTTTCTCGCGTGTAACCAAGTGCAGGAACTAAGCAACCCCTTATGCTCGTATGTCGCAACAAATGGAAATGTTCAACCAACGCAAACACGCAAAAAAGAAACCGAAGGTTGCACCGAGTGGGAACCATCAAACAGCGATGCTGTAACGATGATAATTATTTGTATTATGACGACTTTCTGCACAACAATGTTGTCATCACCGTCATCGCGATGTCGCTTTATTTATTTATTTATTTATTTATTTATTTATTTATTTATTTATTCACTTCATCTTCTTCCCACGTAACCTTCATGGGTCATGACTACTACTACTGCTGCTGCAGCTACTATCTACAGCTACTAATACAACTATTTCTACTACTACTACTACTACTACTACTACTACTACTACTACTACTACTACTACTACCAACGCTCATGCTACAACTGCTACTACTCTTACTATTACTGCTACTTCTAGTAGTACTACTTCTAACCACTATTACTACTGCTGCTTACTTCTACTACTACTTCTAGTAGTAGTAGCAATACTACAACTGCTCATGCTATCACTACTACTACTACTACTACTACTACTACTACTACTACTACTACTACTACTACTACTACTACTACTACTCGTCTTCCTTGTCCTCCTCGTCTCCAACTCCTCGTATTATAGCACAGCCCTGTTTGTATCGGGTCACGGCCGTTGTCGAATCACTGGAATGTGCCCTCAATAGTTTTGAAAGCGTGGCTTTACTCATCGTCCTTGATGTTGTTGGTGTTTTTGCTATGGTCATCCAATGACAGAAAATGCAGCTAGTTGGTAGTGATGAAGCGTGAAAGAAAATGAACTTTTGGCAGCACAAGTAGAAGAGAGGAGAACAAGGCACCAACTATCAACTGCAGGGATGCACTGGGGCGTTATAGACACTAGACAAAATACTTATCTACGCATGCGCAGGCACGACATCGCCACCTGTCAATCCGGCACTTGAGGGATTGTGCGCCAGATTGCTTCGTTTACTCTTTTTGCAACTTACTCAATGACAGGATCAGCCACACGCTTCCACTGCTATCGATATGACCAGCATCTACTATTAGATACGTTTCTTCATACTTGGACTTTTATGCGAACTGTGCGTTCGTAGAATTTCATCTGTTGGTCCGTGTCGTCGTTTTCGTAATGCTGCGGCTGCTGAAAGTTGTATATATGTGTGTGACAATGGTAAGCTGCCGGATAGCTTTGACATCACCACTGGAGGCCCATCGACGACCGTTCTATTCGTGAAAACACGGAATCCGGAGAAAAGTCCCGGCGAAACAACGTGCGGCACGACATTAGCCTGCTGCGTTATATGGGCTCGCGCGCGCGCAGATGTCTATGTGGCGCGCACGGCACGGAAGTGTGTCTGTGTCGCTCCCCACATTATACGCAATTATTTTCTTCTCGACCAGTCTGTCGACGTTGGAATCAGCGGTGCGTGCAGTAACGACGAGTGTATATGCGCGTAGTAGGGTTTCGGTGGTTGCCGGTTGGTGGACTGAGTGGAGAGAGAGAAAGAAATCGGGGTACAGCAGTTCCGTATATCTCTCCAGCTGTCTGTCTCGATTCCGAAACACACACCGAGTTGCTTTTTTTGTTTCGCGAAGCGGGACCCATTCGAGCTAACGGACGGGGTGTACGGCTGTAGGCACATTGGTCAGAACCACGCGCACCGAGAAAGATTGTAGGACACCTTCTAAATTTCACATTGCGTTCGGTGAGAGCCTGCGATCATGTGATTGACTACGCCTTGTCTTATAGGGGCGAAGCTCTTTAAGCCGTGGGTCGTGCATCCACGATGTAGTAGTAGTAGTAGTAGTAGTAGTAGTAGTAGTAGTAGTAGTAGTAGTAGTAGTAGTAGTAGTAGTAGTAAGTAGCCACCTCCACGGCCGGACTAGAGGAGCGGCACGGTAGCACCCTTTTGAATTGAGGAGAAAACCCGCTCACGTTATTCATAAATAAAAAGATAGTTGTTTCTCTTAAAATAACCTACAGAGACGAGCATCGTTGACTCAATCTTCAATATAGTTTGCCTTGAATTTGATTCTTACTAAAAAACTAGTAACAGAAGGACGCACTTTGAGCACTATCTGACCAGAAAAGATTGCCGCGTTAAACTCGCTGAGCGTAACTTACTAGGTTTTAGCAAGGTTTAGTGAGGGTTGGGCCACAGCGCCATGAACTAGTGACGGTGAAAGGTAGGAACTAGACACGAAGTGCAGGCCGGAAGAAAGTGCGCGCGTGCTGCTCCTCTAGTCCGGCCATGCACGCCACCTCTCGGTTAGTTCTTGAAATGTCCGCTGGATGACGCTACTTCTATATGGTGAATATATGATGAAAAGATGCGAGATGGCGGTACGAGGAGTATTCATCAGATGGACAGACAGATAGATAGACGCACGGACAGATGGATGGATGGACGCATTAATAAACGAACGCACGTATGGTTGGACGGACGCACAGGTGAACGCACGGATGGATGCATGGATGAACAGAAGGACGCGTGGACGGATGCATGGATGGACGGACGGATGGACGCACAGACGGACGCACGAATGCACGGATAGATGCACGGATGGTCGCACAGGTGAACCCACGGACGGACGGAGGCAAGAAAGAACGGACGTACGGAAGCGCAGACAGACTGAAGGACGCTTAGTCCTACTCATCATCATGCACTCCATGGATATGCTGTCATTTTTTGCTTGTGTGGGTATATCGTTTGGTGTAAGGGAACCTACATTTTTAGGTTTCCCGTCCTAACAGCCTGCCGTGAAATTCCTTGCCAGTTGACCTGGCCTCCTGTGGAGGATAATCACACTACCTGGTTTCTGCTCAATTTGCAAGTACTATTTGTCGGCAACTGTGAAGACTGTTCATACATTCAATAAAGGTTATTTGTTACTGCTAAATTTCTTAAGAATGATTGAACGGCGACGTGAAAGTGTTGAATCAACTTAGCAGAGGCATTAAAGTTTTTGAACTCAAACCAGTGACAATATTGTGAATTTTAAATGTCACTTCTTACAAGCGAAGTCCACTTCGACGAACGTATACATAGGCTTGTAAAACCTGTAATAGTTCGCATATGTTTCATGCTCAGGCCCACGGGACGACTTTCGGCTCTCCCATAAAAGAGTACACCGTACTCTAAATCAATAACAACTGTTTCTACGCACACATGTTTTGAAGTTTTCGTAACGGGACGGCTTCACGCTCTCCCATAGTAGAGTACCTGGTACTCTAAATCGTTACCCCTTTTTTTCTTCTAAACACACGTTTTCAGTACTGACGTATTTTTTCCCCCGCGGGACGGCATTATAGAGTATACTAAGTCGCTAGCCATGCACTTTTTCTGAACACATGTTTTTATGCGCTCCCATGGTAGAGTACCATGTACTCTAAGTCGTTAACAAGTTTTTGAAACAAGCCGGTGAGACTGAATCTCTCACCAAGTTAGAGGTCCACAATACGGCTTTATGTTTTCAGAAAGTTGAGAACCAAGTATACTGAATCATTGAACCTTTTCTCTAAACAGTTTCGATGCACAAAGTCCTGATGCTGAAGAAACGGCTCGAATGTAAACATTCGACAGAAGTCTGTCTGGTTAGGTATGAAACTGGGAGATGATTTCGAGTCCAACCAAAAGTTTACAAGTAACCAAACGTTTCGAAACCGACTTGGTTCCTTGCTCAGGGGTGACTGCGGAGCCTACGTAGCAGCGGCGTCTTCAAAGCACTCGCGAGGTGGATAATGACCCCCCCCCCCCCCCCCGCCGAACGGCTCACTGCTCTCCCATAGTTGAGTACGAAGTACTCGAAATCGTTAAATGTTTGTTCTAAACACACGTCCTTTCGAACGCTGTGAAATACGTCAGGCAACGAAGGTGTTGCCCTTCAAGTATTGTTGTTTGGTACCAACTTTTGGAAATATTTTCTCGTACATCGTCCTCAATATCAATTCATTAAATTTTCTTACTGAGTCCTTCCTCTGCCCACGTGACGCTGGTAAACTAATAGTACTACTGCTGCTGCTGCCACCACCACCCACACCAATACTACTGCTAAAACAGCGACGAATGAACATGGTAGAAGGACAACTTCGTAGTGAAAAAATTAACTGAAGTAAGAAGAGTACATTGCAGCGACCTAGTGGGGTATTGTCGGTTAGTGCGTAATTAATATCTTGTAATCACCCCATATAACCTACACATAACAACTCAAGTTAGCCTTAGCATAGCATAAGCCCAAGTTTAGCCAACAGTGGACAACACTCATCTAATAAACCATCACTCTAGTCAAGAGTAGTGAGAACAAGTCGTCATTAGGCGCCATTAGTTAAGGGCAGGCAGACTCAGCAGTCAACGGCAGTCGCCAGTAAGTAGCAGAGACTAACCAGTGTTAAGAGGTGTTAGTGGCACGTGGCCTCTTGAACACGGTATGCGATGGCGATTTGCAACCATCTTCTCACCAATTTCAACTGCTTTATTTGAAATACTTTCCTTGAAGCTGCAGCGCTTTACATTGACCAGTTGTTCCAAACCTTTCAGTATGCTTTGCAAGACTGGGCGATCGCAGAGGCAGTGAAACGCATGGGAGTCGGCAGAATTTGTTTTTAATTAATATTTTTTTGAGAAGGAGGGGTCTAAACTCGTCTAGCATCGCTGCTGGGGGAGGGGCGGCGCACTTGTTTAGCTTAGGAAGGGGGGGGTGAAAGGGGCAAGTACTTTCGGGGCTTGAAGTGAAACTGCCCCCTTGGAACCCACTTGACGAAGCTCATGGTTAACTGTCACATCTGTGGCATGGTTAACTGTCCCTCGCATACTGCTCAGTGAACTGACTCATGAGTCGACTCATCAATGACTGCTTAGCTTTAGAGAAAAAAATTGCCCGCAGCTTCCCTCGGGGGAACACTGAGGAGGATGCGGACCATATAATTGGTTAACGGGGTGTTAAAGCGCGACTTACTTGGGTCGATGGCTAAATTGGTTAACGTGGTTGTGAAATGGGGTGTTAAATTGCGACTTACTTGGGTCGATGGCTAAATTGGTTAACGTGGTTGTAGGAGGGGGTGTTAAATGAGTGAACACGTACACACGTATGCGAAAGGGCGGCGCTGGTCGAAGGGACGTCGATCATTGTGTTTGTGGATTCGTTGGAATTCATTTCACCGTGACCTTGGACGTCGACGCGCCGTACAAACCAACCGACGAGCGGCAACTGAGCGAGCGAGCGCCGACCTTGAGTATATATACAGCACGACGGCGCATGCACTGTCAGCTGTTGAATGTTCTCGAAGCGCGACGCCACATGCGCGTCCACTGGAGAATCAGGAGAATTGTAGATGTCGAACGCGGTGTGTAGAGGAGGAAGGGTGCACAGATGGTGGAGGAGTGAAGCGCGCACGGTGTGTAGAGGAGGAAGGGATGCACAGATGGTGGAAGAGTGGGCGACGGCGCGACGGCGCATGCGCGCGCGTCAGCTGTCGAATGTTCGAGAAGCGGTGTGGACGGCGCGGACGACGCGGACGGCGCACTACAAGGCGCGAGTATAAGATGCTCCGCATCTAAAAAAACACGATTACTTAAACAATTACACATAAACACATGCAAACAATCACTCACTCACTCACACCTCGAGACATTGCCAAACATTATTTAATTGAAGCTTGAAACTCCACATTCATTAGAGTGATTATGTTGACTGCCGTACGTAGATGTTGTCACCATGTAATCGTCGTGCTTCTTTTGCAGGTATATCGGGCATGTCGTACGTCTCTGGGACAATTGGCTGACTGAAGCGTCACGTGTAGCCACGGATTAGATCGCAGCTGTGTCAGTTTAGCAGCGAGCCATCGTAGCATACCACACCTGCACCATTACGAAATCTTTCACTTTGAGAAGCGGAACGACACCATTTCTCTGGTCACTCACGGTACAAGAGCGTCTGAACACGGTGCCCAAGAGAAGAAATGAAGAACACAAAGCATCAGCGTCCTTGATTTTGTCTCGACCTGTTCTCTTGGATTCGCGTATGGACGCGTATACCTTCATATATCCTGAATTCGTACCCTCAACGTCCTGTCCCTCTTGACTCCCACCGACTCATATCCGCGAGACTGAAATTGAGTGAGAGAAAGGGAAGTTTATTGTACACTTCACTTACGTACACAAACGAAACATCAAAAACAAGTTAAGACAGGGTATACATCTTACAAATGAGCACCAAAATCTAATTGATCACTGGGTATCCAATTGCTACAAGTCAAAGGAAAATTAAAATGAATCAAGTTAATCACAATTTACAGGATAACACTTATGCATGCGTACTAGAGTGAGCGCATGGCTAGTACGGGACAACTGGAAACCTCAGCTGTCCCTCTTTTACTTTGAAGAAACGTGTGTGCCATCGTCGAAGAAAGGCCTCTTTGCCGTGCGCTTCCAGCTGCTGATCTAAGTAATTCCACAGTGAGCTGTAATTTCTGTAGTGCGGGATAAGCCCCTATATGCAGCTTCTTTGAGTGAACTGTCACTAATTATCAAAGCCTAATGCTGGCTTCCGGCTGAGCATTGTATTGGCGACGGTGTGCTCAACAAGGCCCATTTAATGGAGAATGCTTTTGGTGGGTCTGAGTCCTAGGAAAGCCGGTTAAGACAAACGCAAGTAATTTTGAGTTCGAGTGAGCACAGCTGAGCACAACTTTGACGGGTGTCTGCACAAGTGAACCCTTTTGAGTGGCAGTTAATCTTTCCTGGTACCTGAGTTTGAGCGATTGCTAAGCGCAGATATTTATTGAGGTTATTCCTACTTATATTACTTCGACTGACATTCTCATAAGGGACGATTCTTTGGGAAACTGTTGTAAAATGAATATTTATTCAACTTTTTATCACAAAGTATCAATACTTTGGGCAAGTGCGAGTTTATATCCGCAGGTTTCATATCAGAGCAACTGTCTCCTGCAACACGTGTAAGCAGTCCAAGTCCAAATCTTCAATTTAGTTAGTCATAACTTCTCCCACTCCGGCATAATAACTTTTTCATTCTTACTTCTTCAAAACACGAGCTTATAACGATGCAGATTCGAGGAGGGGGCGCTTCACACAAACAAGAAAACAGAAAAAAAATAACTTCGCGTATTTTCTCCCGAAAACGGAGAATGCTCCGAAGGTCGCACTTCCAGTCCAGGAACGCATACCTGCGCTGCCACAAAAAACCAGCATTCGTGAAGCCTGCCGGGCACGCTGCTGCAGCTGACCCGACCATGCGAGCAGCGCCGGAGTCGCATTACGCCTGCTTCTGTTTTGAGACGTAATGCTGCTGATGACTGTTATTATTCAGATTGGGAGCCTGGAACGAAAGGCTGCGTCCAGCGGCGGTGGCCGCAATGTAGTTTAGCCGCACACCACTGTTCTGCTGCTGTCATTCCTTTGATACACAAGGCCAGTTTCTCATCTAGAAAAGCATGGGGTTGTATAGAAGATACTGAGGTTCAGGGTGGAGTTGGTGAGGGGGGGCATGATGTATGGGGGGAGGGGGATTTGGAGCGGCGTGATTTGTGGCTACCCCTTGCTTCCCCCGCAGTTGCACTTCGCGGCAGGTTGAGCACGTCTTTTGTTGGTCGCAGAGTGTCTCTCTTTTTTTTTTTTAGTTCGTACACGCACCCCCACCATACTTGCACCCTTACCTACTCTTACATTTCAAATGAGCCGCCCACAACTTTTCTTTCCCTCTCTCTCTCTCTCTCTCTCTCTCTCTCTCTCTCTCCGAGTACTTCCCTTTGTGATGTCCCTTCAACGTGCCCACTGGAACCATTGTTCGGCGATGCACAGACGCGCGCGCGCCTATCGAGGTTTTTTTATGAGTCACGAAGCAGCAGTTGCATGGTATCATTGTTTTGTTACGCGCACAAAAACGACGTGGGTCAAGGGTTACTTTACCCGCATATCATCGGGTCTATTGTTTCTGTTTTCGTGTTTCACGCCCCGGACTTTTATTACAACGCCCGCCAACACTTGTGGCGACGACGAACTTCTTTCGTCATGCGGTCCTTCTTTCGTTTCAACAGCACTCGCGAATCCCTTGCAAGCGGCGTGCAGGGACGATCGCCGCTTTCTGTAACGCGTTTGATAACTTCGATAGCCCGATAACCCACTTTGCCCGCAACACGAAGGGATCTCCGCGATCGATTGCTTCGGCGGAATGCACTCTTCACGACGACAATGCCGTGGATGTTATGGCTCATTTAGATTATGTCAAGATGAATCCGGCTGCAAGTCACTGTTCTCTCGGGGTCATCTATTGGGACGTGTGAAATCGTTGCACTTGACGAGGGTTAAAATACATCCTTGTTCCGAACACGTGTTTTGAGCGCAGAAGGAACGTAACATATATAGAATCGGCCGTTATTCGTGATTAAGAACTAAGCTCACGACTCAAGATAGAAGACGAGAATTAGGGGCTTGCTTCAGCCAACTATGGACCAGATATATTTACAAAAGAGCCCTAAAAGGGGCGAGTACTTCGTTCTCTTGGTCGGTTGCTTACGCGGATAGTTCAAGAGGCTGGCAACATGCATGTAGCAATGTGCTGTGGTTGATTCTTTGTTGCACCAGAATACCAACATTGATGAGTGTCACTCAACTCATATCACACTAAATGTCTACATTCTATCGGCTTACGATCTAGTCGTCAGTAAAAGTTGTCATCGTCATAGTTTTTGTAATTGGTCTGCTACTTGCGTAGATATATTAGGCCGAGACGTCTCTGAAAAAATAAATCTGAGGACAGGTAGAAAAAAAGGCACACAGTAAACACTTTTTCAGCGAGGTGCCACAAACAGTCCAGCTGCCCACAAAAAAAAAAACCGTCTGCAGTTTCAATCAACACGATAAAGTATTCTCATTGATTATTCTATCAGACGGGTGGCACTATACTTATATTAAACGTCGATAGCATGAATATGATATCAATCTCTTTACATAAAGCAGAACCATCCATCTCATACGAGCTGGAAATTCGCAAGATGTTTTGTGAATATTTCTAGAACGCCAGCAGTTAAGTAAAATATTGGTGTCACTAAAATATTACATTTATGTCACTGGTCAAGTTCTGCATACCCAGGTCTCACCAGCAGCACTGCCATCAGTGGCAACCGGTAACAACGGATGATTTGCGAATATCAAATATTTAACTTAGAAGTGAATCCGGACATTGAAAGCGGCTAACTGCATATTTTATTGAATATTTTTATAATAGTTCAAGTATGAAAATTGTAAGTTCTGACTTCCGCAAAAGAACTAAATAATTAGATATTTAAGGTAAATTTTTGTACACCTAGTAATATACAGGAAATGTACGTACATGCTGTACAACGTTACTCTTGGACACCATCTCATATGCACTTATTTGTTTTTAAATGACAGAAATAGCTGCCAGTTACGTCCTGCATAGTTCATAGTTTCTTTTTGCACATTGTATAACAATTTGTCTTGTTTCGCATGTACCTATATATAGAATCTTTTTGCGTAGATTTATACGCCGTTATTTGTCAAGGGAACCATTTACACAACTCGTGTTGAGTTCTGCCATGGCACCTTAACTGAATAAATATTACACAATGTAATCCATTTTGTTAGGAGTAATAAACTGATTGATTGATTGATCGATACATAAATCAATCAATTGATTGATTAGTTATGCATGGGAAGCAGCAACACCGTTGTGGGCGTCCAAATTACTTCTAATAGACAAAGCAGCGTCTCACTACACACACTATTCCCGATGTGGTGATACGGTCAGAGTTTATTATTAATGTAAGTTTGCATCTAACTAAGGAGAAGCAATGAAAACTTGTCACCATGTTGTTCTTTTCAGGGACTTCCTTTTAGGATAACCCAGGGTCAAGCTCCTTTTTAATGTATTTTTTATTGATAATAAAATATATTCCATCTTAATTCGGCTGTTTTGTAAGGTTTAATTGCGGCATTCTATTGTAAGGACGTACTTGGCCACATATACAATGTTATGCCCCGGCCTCTACACTTGAATGCTAGCAAAAACTTGCAAAAGCCCAATGTTAGGCAACTAGTTTGTAAAAACTCATCCACCTACTTGTGCATGAAATTGTACGAAAATTTGCAGAGACATGTAATTAATTATTCGTGCCCATTTAAATACAGGTTATAATTTTGTGGTGTCTGTATATTTTGAAAATTGAAAGTGCTTTGCGAATCGAGTATATGAAACTATATGGGTAAAATATTTGATCTTTCGTGCCTTCAAATTTTTCTAGAACAAATGTTATTGATGAAAACTCTGCGAACAAGCTTAAATTATTTAATTAGTTAGTGGCATGGCATTCTGTATTTCACGTGCGGCTTAGCCTCCCATGCGAAGTAATAATGCTGCCCACTTCATTGTTAAGAGGATCGCCTGTCCAGGTAGCACTGAAAGAAACATGACTCAGTGCATGTCGAGGCGATGAGGAAGGTGACAGAAAAGATGGGAAGAGCGTAAGAAATTATAAGAAGAGGTGAATGGCGTCCATAGCTCAGGACGTGACAGGTGTCCTCATCAGCCGGTTGTCTAACCTAGGGTCTCCAACGAATAGAAGGACTGCCTTGAAGACCTCGGTGTGGCTGACGGAAGAGAACGAGAGGTTCATCTGGAGAGAAAACACGGAAGGAGCGGAAGAAGTTAGAAGAAAAGAATGACGTCCATAGCTCAGGTGGTGCCAGGTGTCCTCTGCAACTGACTGTCCAGTCCAGGGTCTCGAAAGAAGAGAAGGTCTGCCTTGAAGACCTGGATGTGGCTGATGGAAGAAGAGAATAGGTCCATCTATGCAACTGCAGGCAGACCCTCGTGACAGATTGCAGCTTCCACAGCTGCTCGTTGAGCTCGAAGAGCGGAGTAAATGCACAGAGAGGCTACAGAACTTCGTGCAGGGAAACGAAAAAAAAATCTGGTTTGCAAGTGACGCTTGCAGCTATTTTAACCAAGGTCGCTTGTCTTGCAAACTCATAAATAAGAAAGATTGTAGAACATGTCTCGATGAGTACGTTACCCCTGGTTCATTATGACAATGTCCGGTGTTTGGCAAATTCAGAAAATCATGCGGCACATCGCTCTTCCTCTCCTAATCGCTCTCGCTGACCATAGTCGCTTGACAGATAAAAAGTGACAAAAATACAATACGGGTATACTAAGGTCTTCACATGAATCTCTTGCACTATAAACCGATATACCTACAGTGACATTCGGGAAAGCGCATTTGAATATAAGATGCCTTCTGTGCTGTCATGTTCATTTTTGTTTTAGCCCACGCATAGACGAAGTTATTATCGACATGAAATGTAACATTTGAATGAACAGTCATATGCTAGCAAAATGTTCTTGCGTTTCTATTATCTGAGAGATGGCAATTATCGTCATGTCGCCCTATATATAGGGTGACAAATGCACAGAGGACAGTTTGGCATGGCTATCGAATGTTTTTCGCCTTATTAGATCTGATAAACACTAATCGAAGCTTAGAAAATGAAAAAATAAAAAAATTAGGTCAGCCTCGCGCTAGTGCTGTCAATACTGAAGGAAGTTCAGAGCTGGACGGCCATCTTTCTCTTCGGCTTTCTTTTTCTTTCTTTGTCTCCTTTCCAGATTTGTTCTGTTTTTTTTTTCGCTCCACTTCTGTTTTTTTTCTTCCTGTCTTTTCTTTTTTCTCTCTCTCTTTATGTATTTTTCTCTTACTTCGTTTTTGTGTTTTTTTGTTTTATACGTGGCTTCGTCTACTTACTCCAAGCGACAACAGCATGCGATAGCCCGGGTCTCTGAAGTGCTCCGCATTTAAAATCATCATCAAGGAGCTTGAATAACAAGAAAAAAGAAGGCTTGAATTTTGTGTACGTTTATCCTTACACAGAAAACGTAGTATCGAAATTATATTGCAGCAATGTGGTCTACCGGTTGCGTCGGCCGTTCTGTTATCATTTGGGGCCTCTGCGCCTGGGACATTCAGACAGGAACATTTTCAAAACAGACGAAAAGTTCATACGCGACTCGAATAGATTTGGTAGATGTATAAACTACTAACGATTCTTTATTCAGGCTTCCTAGTTCAAATATCTTCAGTGTCTGGGAGATTCCACAAAATAGTGCGACTTGAAATTACAATCATTCATAATTAACATTACATTAAAAAAATAATCTCAGTATCATTTTAGCTTTTACTGAATATAATAACAGATCCAGTATGTATGATCCACCCGACTCATGGCCGATACCCCACGGTGGGTAGATGCCATTGATCCAAGCATCATCATCATTATCATCATCATCATCATCAGCCTGACTACGTCCACGGCAGGACAAAGGCCTCTCCCATGTTCCGCCAGTTAACCCGGTCCTGTGCTTGCTGCTGCCAATTTATACCCACAAACTTCTTAATCTCATCTGCCCACCTAACCTTCTGTCTCCCCCTAACCCGCTTGATTTCTCTGGGAATCCAGTTAGTTACCCTTAACGACCAGCGGTTATCCTGCCTACGTGCTACATGCCCGGTCCATTTCTTCTTCTTGATTTCAGCTATGATATCCTTAACCCCCGTTTGTTCCCTAATCCACCCTGCTCTCTTCTTGTCTCTTAAGGTTACACCTACCATTTTTATTTCCATTGCTCGCTCATCATCATCATCAGAGAGCTAAACGTATAATGGCTATGCGATACGCGGCTTTTCCTGAGTTAAGCCAAGCGATGACAGCATACGACCGCTCTAGCTCCTTAAGTGATCCGCACTTAAATAACGAACATGAAAATGAATATAATTACACGTGTGCGCGCTCTTCCAAGACTTGTCAAGTTCCCACATATGGGTGAATGAAAGGAATACTTGGGGTCACCTTTTGCCCTGTCGATCAGTCTCAGCTGGTCGATAGGCCATTCATATTGAAGCAGTGTTGTACAGAACGTTGTTTATCTATGCAACACCTGTTTGCATGACGTCCTGGTGTTGTGCGTAATACGTTCGCGGCGTCAGCTCGGACAGATAGAAACATGGATCGTCACACAACGTCTTTTCTTTTCGTCCAGTCACAGGCCTTACAGCAACCTTACGCGATTGAGAGCGCTGCTCGTAGTTGGTTTAGGCGTGGCGATCACAGAGGCGTGCAATCGTTTCATTGCCATAGGTCAGTAAACGCAGTCATGAGTCAACCTATATCTATCATGTCTGATTATCAAGCAAGGCATATTATAGATAACTCGGAGCTCGTTTAGAAACTAATAAGCACATAATTACCGAGGTAGACACCGTGTGTACTGGAAAGTTCTCATATGCCGTTTACATCCCGTTCGAACGCTGGTACGTGCTATTATTTGCCTACCTTGTCAAACTATTTTCACTTTATACACCTCAATCTATTTCTTGCGTTGCTAAACTTAGATCTGTGTTTGTAGAAGAAAGTTGATTTCGCTCATTTTGTTGTGTTCTATTCGTTTCTTTTTTGACTATTGCGTATTGCTTTTATTCTGCTATGATAACGTGATCTATATATTTTTCTCGTAAACTGGTTTTTATCGTTTTTGCCCAGGTGCCAAGCAATACGTCGGACTGCGGGCGAGCGAAGCCACCTATTGGCAGCTTTTTTTTTTTCAATTGATTTGTGGGGTTTAAAATCCCAAAACCACGATGTGATTATGAGAGACGCCGTAGAGGAGGGCTCTGGAAATTTCGGCCACCTGTGGTTCTTTAACGTGCACCCAAATCTGAGTACACGGGCCTACAACATTTCCGCCTCCATCGAAAATGCAACCACCGCAGCCGGGATTCAATCCCGCGACCTGTTGGTCAGCAGCCGAGTACCTTAGCCACTAGACCACCGCGACGGGGCTGGCAGCTTTTTTTTTTCCTGGTTGTCCTTTATCGTTTTATGCATACTTGGCGGAAATTATTTTGGCGCCATAAAGATTTGATTTATTGGATGCAGGGACTGCCGCAGTGTGAGTACGACGGGTTGAGGAGGATTCTCTTGAGTCTGAGTCGAGTTTGGCTTTGCAGTGTGCTCGAATGAGCTCTGGTGAATACGAGATTTCGTGATTCTTATTGACTCCGTGTAAGACGAACTTTATTTTGAACTTGAGTGAGTACGGCTGTCAAGGTTTTTTATTTGTCTCACTTGGAGTGAGACCATGGAAGAGCAGACTTTTCGTAAGCGCAAGGGCGGATTAGTAAATATTTAGAATGTTTGAATAAACTCGGCTGGAAAGAAGCTTGTCAAGCCTCAGTCCATTTTTTTTTTTTCAAGCTGAGTCCAAACATCGTGGCCTACCTCTGCTGAGTACAAATTCGATTAATCTGATCCTGGTTATGTATAACTTTGGTGAATTGGTGCAAAACTGTATGGGTGAAATCTTCGTGAGCGTGGGGTTGAGTAACGACTAAAGTAAGATCCCAAGTAAAACGAAACGTCGTCAGAACTTGTCGACACGACTAGAAAGGTATGCTGATCGTCTAGGTACATTATGTAACGTTGAACAAACGTTTTTCTAGGAAGTTTTGTAGAAGACGTTGAGAAAACGTTTTTTACAAGAAGTCTTTTTCAAGAAGTTTACTGAACGTTACTTTCTAGAACTTTTGGTCGAATTTGTGAATGAAGTCTCGATCGTCCATGCCATATATGCAGGGTGTTTTCCACGTTTCTTTCTTTTTTTAAAGCAAAATAACATTCGCTTTACATAATTATGCAGTATGTACTCTTTTATATTTTTACATATTTAAATGTAGTAACTAAGCTCTCTAGTCAGCATTGAGAAATTGAGATGCGCTAATACGGTGTGCGCATGCGTGGCTAGAACAATTTCAATTGTCTGGACGTGTCTACTCGCCACTCAGTCGCCTCTCGAAGGAGCGGGTTTGAGTCGATTTCTATCGTGTTTTAAGTTTGCTTGCGCTTTGTGTTCGTGTTTCTTTGTTCTGCCAGTGCTGCTGATTACGAAGATGCGCTATACTCAAGCGAAGACGTGTGGCTTCGTATCGTGAAGCACTCGCGAGGTATGTACCAGGTTGGTGCTGTTGGTGCTTTGTTACTACTGCGTTTACCACCTTTTTCCTATACCATGTGCACGATAAGTGAGCTTTTGTTTACGTAGGGACCCAATTTTTCTGTAGTATTTCAGCAGCGTAAAGGCAAATTTGTGCGAAGTTAAGCGCGAATAAGCTTTTTTTTTCGTTTGTGTGGGGTGTGAAGCATGAACGCGCAGCGAGAATTTGGCGGCAGATTTGAGCAGAGTTGTGGCGGCGGCTGCCTCTGTCAGCAGTGGTATTGGAGGGGGCCCTGCTCACGAGTGACCTGCACACGTCATAGTTACTACAAAGCGTGCAAGTTTTGCGACGAAGTGTGTAGTCATTGTTATGTATAATAAAGGTTACAGGTGTGCAACAAGATTTGTTGAACTTTTGCATTTACTTTTGGATGTGCAGTATGATGTATTCCGGGCAACACCATAAACAATAATGAGTTGACGTTTACAAGCTTGTCTTGTCCCCAAACAAAACAGATTATTGTAATGATAGACGGCAGTCACTAATTAATTTTTTTCAATAAATATGGCACCGATTTTGCTTCTTGGAAAAGTGCCAGCAATTATTTGATGCCAAATTATGCTGATATGCCTACTTGTCACTCTCAACAGTGAACAGCTAAATGCACCGATTTCAAAGCACTGACATTATGCAACAAATTAACCACGGGTAACGCTCAACAAACTGGTTTACAACAAAAATAAATGTCTCAAATGGGTGTTAAGAGATCTAGCCAAAAACTTTTTGGAATCTTAGCAAGAAGTTTACTAGGCTTATAATAATACAAGTATAGTAAACGTTTACAAAGGTTCTTTAAAAAATCTAGAAAGACTTTTTTTACAATTCTTGCTAGAAGTTTTCTAGCCGTATAATAACACGGCGTTAGCACAGCTACAGGAGGTTTTCAAGCTTCTTAGGTTTAAATAACATATCATCAAGACTTCTTATACACTTTTGGGCTTTCCATTTGAACATTTATTAGAAGCTTTTTAGTTTTTCTTGTGTTTTGTGGGATGTAGTTTGCAAGTGGTCGAGTCTCGCCAATTTTGCTGTCCTTGGTGTCTAACCACACTGGATTTCTGGCCCTCATAAGAAAGGAGACAACTGAAGGCCTTCCAGGATACCACAGTGACTAAAGGTTCGAACACGTAGAAACAGGGAATGAAAGGCGAAGCTAGACTTTTCATCAATGACTATAATGGATGTAAAGGTATAGTAAAGCCTGCTTGATGTCCAGAACGGCAAAATTTGACGCAAACTAAATGGCACACTGTCAGTAAAAAAGTTTAGGTTCTCCGATGTAATACAGAAGAAAAACTGTGCAGTTTAGACACAAAAAAGAGTATTCACAAGGTCCGTGCAAGAAAAACTCAGTCTATCAGAAAGAACTTTGCGTGTAACTAAGAACATAATGACAGATGCATTTAAGAATTGTTCTGAAGCTTGCGTTACACTATTCGGTTACTTCCAGTTCCTTGGCCTAAAACATGATACTGAAGGCAATCCAATCGAGTTGTATGCTAGGTACCAAAAGGAAGGCTTGCGTTTCGTAACGAACAAGTGACAGATCGCTTGTTCAAGTGGACGTTGTTGTGTGCCCAGTTGCTGTGTACATGCTCCTGTTAGGACTAACTCGTACGCTATGTAGTTCAGGTAATGTTAACGCAAATGTCAACAAAGAACAAATCAAATTCTTAGAAATAAAGGAAACTATATCTGATATTGTGAGTTATTGAATGACGTCACTAAGAATTATTCAACTGATAGCGCAAAATATTTTCTGTTTCCAGGCACTTTAAATCGGAGCCTCACTTGAAGAGTTAGAAACCTGACACAACAGACCAGAGGTTTAGGTGTTGCACTGATTATTTCGCCTATAAGCAAACTACTACAATCATAAACGCGAATGTGTTACGCACAACTTCCACTGAAATGGAATAAGGCAACTGTTAGCTCTACACATAGCGTTATCATAGTCACACCACTGCACGTGATAACTTGTGGCTATAAAGATGGTGGCTATACAACCCCCTATAAGCTTAACGAAGAATTTTGAATCAAGAACAGTGATGCAGCACGTATGAAAGACTCTCAAAATGCGACAGCGTGATCAAAGGAAGGCCAGTAAGTTCATTGTTACATCAACGTCCGCTAAGCGGGACAGTATAAGCTCTTTGATAACATCAGGCATCTTATCAATGCTCAGTCGAGTTGGACCTGACAGAAGCTTTGCTTGAAAACTTTTGACACACAGAAGTGTAACGACCCGACTCACACTATAAAGTGCGTTAATGCCTATGACGTAAACGAGGCAAGTATTCGTCACTAAAATAATGTATAAACTCTTTTTATAAGTCAGAAACTTCTCCTTCGAAATATTTGGAAATTATAAGCATTAAGAAGACATTGAGTGTTTTCCAGCTGTCCCAGCGTTTTCAACGCTGTGCGATGCATATAACACCGAATAAAAAGAATGAAGACTTTTAGTCGAGTAGTGAAAGAAGCATTTATTAAAGTGATGACGCTAATGCTTCCAATCTTCTAGACGCGTGCGACAAACACAATGGCTGGAGGCCCAGCTGCGAAGGAATGTCATCGAAACGCGTCTCAAAGCGGCTGCGATATGCCGACAGGTAATGAATATGTCGCTCGTTTCTTTTGAGCACATGTGCTCACTGGACAAAATTGCAACCAGTGCGTTGCACTTTGGACGGCGACGTGACATTTTTTTTTACATATGTGAAGGGACCACGGAGACACTTTATCTGCTTCAGAAGCTTCTGTAAAATGAAGCCGTCCGCTAAATTTTCCAGATGCTCTTTGCAAATACGTCGTAGCGGCGACTCCAGACTTACTGGAATAAAACAAACATTTCGTTGAATGTGACACTTTACGTAGTCGCCAGAGCACATGGGTCACTCCGGAAACATCGCGTGTATAGAAAAGTCGCACATCGTGGTCTTATCACAAGAGATCAAGCGAAAAATAAAACACATCACTACTGGTAACAAGAGCTGTAGTTTGTTCATTTAGAAATGTTATTAGTCGATGTATTTTGTAATGCGTAAATGAACATGGGTCTGTAGAATAGCTGTACTGCTATCCTGCTGTAGACCCAAACTCATCGAACGCTTCCACAAAAGTTCCGAAAAAGCGCATACAAAATATTGCCCCCGTTTAAACACAGGCGTCGCAGTTCACAATATCTGCGTGCGAATTCCAGCGAAAGTAGATTTTTATAGCAACTGTGAAACTAAGCCTCTAATTTGCTTGCAACGCACTCACACCGCCTCCGATTTGCTTGCAACGCACTCACACCGTGAAGAGTCACAAAATGGGATCCCCCAGATCATGTGGAGTGCTGACTCTTACACACTCTACGCCGTTGAGTGTGCTGCAGTAGCTTGAACGAACTACAACAGTGGTTTAGCCTGCGATTCCGTAGCATCGAACAAATAGCAGAACTTACGGGCTTATTAGACGCTAACTTCACAAAGCCATCCCGGTCAGCTGAGAGCGCTAACTGCGCTCGCCTACCCTACGTGGCGCCGCAGGCGCCCGCGGAGCGGCAGCGGACGCCAGCCGGTTTTTCCACTCTAGGTCTGCCCACCCTGGTTGCCCGCTCTCCATGCCGCCATTTTCGTTCCACGCTCCCTCTCTTTCTTTCTGATTGGACAGAACCCGCTGCGTTCTCCTCTCCCGTCGCGACAGCGGGTGCTCTTGGCCTCCTGGAGCCAGAAATGCGAGCGACGCCGCGAATGTACGCGCGGAACGTTGCAAAGAACTACCGGCATCTGATGCCGTGACGTCAGCGGCGGAAGTGACGCGCTACGCCCCACCCATGCGCGTGCGCCGCTGCGCACTAGGGGCGCCCGCCGTCCGCGTTTTGGGGATTCTTTGTGCCATACTTCGCATTCCAAGCCTGCGGGAGCAGCTGCCGCCTGTGCCGGAGCGTGTGCGAGGAGCGCCGTGCCGTGCGCGCTTCGCTTGTGTGCGTGGAATTTTCTTGACGTCGCTAGCTGCAGCGGCCGCTCGCTCGGCTTTCCCTTGCCTGAACCGTCGACCGGCCGACCGCTCGTACGTCCCAGTTTTTCTCGTGGCCGTCGATTTCTTCTTCGACGGCCGTCGCAACTGAAAGAGAAGTTTGTGTATTTGTGTGCGCGTCGGGGCACCGCTGACGAAAGGAAAAGCGGGAAACAGCGATAAAGAGAGAGAGCGAAAGAAACGTCTTGTGGTGTGTGTACGCGCGTTTTTCTCTGCCAGTCGAAAAAAGGAAGAGAGGAAATTATAGACAGACCAACCAGTGGACTACGTGACCCAACGGCGACAATTCTCCCCATTTCTTTTTTAAATTGAGTGTTGACGCTACCGTTTCTTTTTTTTTTTTTTGTCACCTTTCCCAAGTTCTGTTTTGCTCTGACCCCCCCACTCTGTGGTTGATTGCTGTTCAGTGTTCCCCCAGCTTTTTCTTTTCCTTGTTTTTTGCCCCTGTGATCATCGTTTCCCGAGTTTTTGTGTTCTACTGGATCTACCAAACCTCGACTGTTGTCAGCACAGCCGCGTCATCGTCTCTGTTTGCCACCACTCATTTTCGTTGCCGTCTGGTACAGCGAAAGAGGACAGGACCTTCTCTGTTTACCGGAGTTTCCCGCCTACGCTGAGTGAGGTGAGTTCTACGACGCTTGCTTTATTCTCGAATCCCGCTTCCATGACACGAGAACATTCTCAGAGTCGCTGGTAACGGTTCAGTTTGAAATACACTCAACGACAGTGCATTCGTAAGACCGTTCCAGGTACTCGTACGATTCAACAGACATGGTGCATCTGTGATCAAAACCCCCTCCCGTTTGGTCGTCTGCTAAGAAAGCGCGGGCACTGCGGCGTCTGCTAGCGGCGTGGATAGGTTTCGCGCCCGAGTCTGCGCAGAGTGGAAGGCTTGCTCAGTTGGAGCGTGTTGCTGTCGTCGGCTGTTTATTTTTGTCACTGCCTCCCCACCCCCCGCACACCTCCTCTCTCTCTGTGCGATTGGTTGTCGCCCGTGCGGGCTTGCGGTTACAATGGTGCGATAACCACTCGGCGGCCGTGACATCACTCTCCCGTCGGTTGCCAGCAGTGGCAGGGCGTGCGGCACAGTGCGAAGAGTTCGCGTGATACGGGTAATCGGGAGAGAGCTCAAAAAAAGCGGCGAGTCGGCGGTGGAAAGAGACGCTAGACCTTGACTGGAGTTCCGGTTCCTCGTGTCTGCAGTCGCCCACCTCCACAAATCTGGGGAGAGGGTGGTTTATATTTTGCGAAGACAGAATTGCTCGCGAAGCGGGTTCTGCTATCACTGGCATTATGCAGTGCTTCTTCTGTTCTGACTGCCTCACGTTTTTGAATGGCGCGTCAACGACGTGTGGTGTCTGCGCCTCGAACGGGACGTAGTCCAACGGTCCTTATCTCGTAACCCTGATCAGCGCGTTACGCTGTACTAAACTGCATAAAATGGTGGTGTGGAGCGTTTTTGTTGTCGCAGAAACTGCAGGATGTTTGTGCATACTTTTACCAGGTATTGATGACATTGGAGAAAGGGATCCATTTAACTATTATATTCCATTGCTTCCAGGATGCATTACTGGGACATCAAGAGAATGTCACTAGGGCGCTTGCGTTATCACCTATATCGGTCGGTTCGTAAAGGAAGCTTCAAAAGGAATGGCCACAGATACCGCCACGTGTGAAGTGCGTTGCGGAAGGAATGTTTTGCTTTTTTGAAAGGGAGCTGGCGAAAGACCCTCCTGACATATCCATTTAGCAGTTTCTTTGTCGGTCGAAGCGGCCACCTTTGATCATTTATTCGCGACATTTGTCCTGGCCGTGGTATCTGCCCGGAAAATTCTTGTGATATTTAATTTCACGCTGACCGTGGAACCTGTAGAACGTCGCGCCTGTTCCGAGCGTCACACGCAGGTACCGGACATGAAGCATTGTTGACATCTTTGTTTCTGAAACGATCGGTCACTAGTCTACGCACAAAAAAGCCACTGTAAGGTAATCTTGACCTACAGGACTCCATGTGTGTGTGTCGCTGGCAGGCGACTGCCGACGCCTCTCGGTCGGCTTGTTTGTTGACCCGTTGCCTGGCAACCATGGGCGATGACTATCTGTGCCGCCCGCCCGACGTGCTGTCTTTATGGTTCGCCCACTCCACAACGTTCGTTGGCGACGCCGCGCGTGAGGGGACTGACGGAGAGGAGGTTGTGGAAAGGGGAGGGACGAGTCTGCTGCCATCTGCACCCACGCAAGCCAACTGCCTCGGCAGCTGCGCTGGCGACGCTGTGAGGAAGCGGGCGGCCGGCACTGCTCTGCGCGGGACACGCTCGCTTTAGCCACGCTTCATTTTTTTCGTTCTTTTTGCATACGTTTAGCCTGAACTGTGCGCTCAGTTCTTTCTTTTGACCTCTGTTTGCTTTCCAGCTGGGTTGTCCCCCCCCCCCCCTTTCTTTTTTCTGGCGGGTTTGTGTTCCCGGTTGCTTGAACCCTCGCGGCGGCTGACCTGTGGAATATACCAAGTAGGCTTTCGGGACTGTTACGTTGAGTTCAATTGAGGTCTTCAGAAGTGCGCATCGTAGTTTTCAGAGACTCCACGGGCGTTTTATACCTTGTGGTGTTATCGGCCTTGAATACCCCGTCAGGCTTGCACAAAGTCGTCGTTTGCGTTCCACTCATGGTCGGTTTACAAACTCTAATGATTGTCAGGGTGTTTTAGAAGTCTTTAGCATCGGGCGTGTTTATATACAATGAATACAAATCTTCAGGTAAAGCCATATATATATATATATATATATATATATATATATATATATATATATATATATATATATATATATATATATATTGTATTATATGAGTGTGTTACATATTATTTGGTGTGATTAATTGCTCTCATGTGCACTTAAATCTAACTAAGCACAAACTCCTCTATCACTTGGCCTTCATCGAAATGCATCTGGTATTTGATGCCACAACCTTTGTGTCAGCAGTATAGCAGCGTAACGACGAGAGCACCATGGCGGGTAACCAAGTGAAAGTGGCACGTAGTAACTCACATCTTTGTCGCACAGACTCTATTCATTTTTTTTTAATCTCACGCACAGATGCTCTATCGTCAGTATGCAGTATCGCCATAAACGCATTTGATCTCATTAAGCCTGCTCTTGTAGATCTGGCTGCGGCTGCCATTACCCTGAGGAATCTAGAGGAATCGCTCTCTGTAATGTCGTCGGCCTCGCTGATGGAGCCGTGACTAACGTTCAGTACGAAGGAATCCACGTTCCCGATCAATGCAATTGTGTTGCTATAGCGTGCCGACTATGAGGAAAGGAAGGAAGGGGAATTTGAAGGCGGCACTATTCGTGAAAGTAAAGTGATTAACAGTTTCACGAAGGTCGCCTGGCATGTCTCGGTCGATTCTGAGACTTATTAGTCATCGAGTGTTTTTTTTTTTTTTCTCCTGAGATACAGACTTCAGAATAATAAAGCCACCGTGAGTTCGTAACAGCCCCCAAAACCCATTGCGGTGTTCTACGCATGCGTATATCTTCAACGCCGTGACTTATAGTTCCTGCAGGTTCTTGGAGTGAGCTACTTTAGCGATGGTCTTATTTGTTGCGGCACTCAAAGCCAGCGGGCAATGTTCTACGATCATAAATGCAACTGGAGTGGCTGGTAATCTATCCCGCACCTTCGATCTTACCAGAGCGTCGTCAGCCGAAACTAATTTTTTTGCGCTTTTAATAAACGTTAACGTGCCCCGCCTTGGTGGTCTAGTGGCTAAGGTACTCGGCTGCTGACCCGCAGGTTGCGGGATCAAATCCCGGCTGCGGCGGCTGCATTTTCCGATCGAGGCGGAAATATTGTAGGCCCGTGTGCTCAGATATAGGTGCACGTTAAAGAACCCCAGGTGGTCGAAATTTCCGGAGCCCTCCACTACGGCGTCTCTCATAATCATATGGTGGCTTTGTGACGTTAAACCCCACATATCAATCAATAAACGTTAACGAATGCTACAGAAACATGAACTTCTATTCAATACACCGCAGTACACGTAACTTAGTTTCGCTGTATGCAGAGAGAGAACGAGGCCCCAGTTATCACTGTACACGTGCGTTTAACTGTTACTGTGCACGGTTATCAGTGTAGGCCAAATCATGTATTTTATTATCAGTGTGGGTTCCTCCTCGCATCATGTATCATTATCATTACCATGTATCATTATCAGTGTGGGTTCCTCCTCGCATCTTATATCACACAGCGCCTCTGGGATGGGCCCGTTTTATTCACCGTCGATGCCATTCAAGGCAGGTTTTTTTTTACGTAACTCTCTTGTAGTAAAAATAAACGTCAGGAGGAAAGAAGGAAAACCAGCGGACACGGCTTGTGAATGCCGATAAAGACGGCAGGGAAACTCTGCTTCCACCTCACCCTTTCGTGGCGACCTGGAAAAACCTCGCTGACGCACCAGCTCCCACCGTGCCACCGGGTGTATATTTTCCTCCCCTCAGTAAACCGAAGGAGTATTGCCTCAGAGATGAAAGGCGTTCAATCGCGGAAGCTAGACCTGCAAGCTGGTGATGTCTTCGGAAAAAAATTACGTTTTTTTTTTTCTGGCTGAAACTGTGATGTGATTTATTTCTGGGGTTTAACGTCCCAAAACCATCATTTGATTATGAGAGACGCCGTAGTGGAGGGCTCCGGAAATTTTGACCACCTGGGGTTCTTTAACATGCACCCAAATCTGAGTACACGGGCCTACAACATTTCCGCCTCCATCGGAAATGCAGCCGCCGCAGCCGGGAGCCCGTGATGTGATTATTGGTCACGCGGATAATGATGATTAATGTCGGCCACCTAGTGCTCATTTAAAACTTGGACACATAAGTCTGGAGTAAATGAGTGGTCCCGCTTGTTAAGCCCTGCTCGGTTAGTTGCCTCACATTGAAACATGGTTGACACTACAAGAATACACGAAACTCAAGCGCTGAGTATGAAGACAATCATATTTTTGCACGTCGTCCAGATACGCTAAGAAAATAACGCTTGGAAAGGGTCTTTTGTCGCCCACAATAACAATTCTCATCCGGTATGCTTGCATTTCAAGTTTTGAAAGCTTGGTGCTATCAATTTAAATGGCCGGAAAGCTAGCTCCCCTCCGTCATACAAAAGGGGGAGGGGGGGGCTCGAAATTCTTAATTTGGCATGCGCATTCATACACGCACACACAAACTCATGCACGAACTTACATAACATGGCTGAAACCTTCCTCTAAAAAAAAAAAAGTTATGGCTGTGCTACTCCTCTTTATGCAGACATATGATCTCCATGTTTTTATTTGCGCTGACTTCGCGAGACATGTTGGCCGCCGCCGCCAGCAGGGAAAACGTTTAACCGCCATCTTGGATTGAGGGAGAACGAGGGGGTGTAGTGTAGGTCGCTCTGCGTCTGTGGTGTCTGGCTTCGCGCGGTGCAAAAAAAAGAAAGTGCGGTGGGGGGGGGGGGGGGGCGCTCTTGCCGACACGAAATAAAAAGAGATATGAAGAAGAAGGTGGTGGGATAGGGGGGTGGGTACGTTCGCGACACTTGTTGGAAGGGGATGCCAGCGTCGGACGTCCCGTCAGAGGATGAGGCGGAGGTGCATCTCGGCTGGCAGGGCACTGGAGACGCGACGCTCCCGCTGCACTGCAAGGGGGCGCCACGTTCGCCCTCTCCTCCTCATCTCCGCGCGTGGTACGTTCTCTCTTCCTTTTTTTTTAACCTTCTTTCCACGATTGCGTCAATGCTGGTCTCGCCCAACGATGGGCGCTGTTTCTGAGCGAGCTTAATAATACGAAGACCGTTGAGTGTGAAGTATTTTTTTTTCCTTCATGTGTCCCAATTTTGTAGTTTTCGAGTTTCTCAAATGAAAAACACAAACTTTGTATGGAACGATCTTTATTCACCATCAAATTCTAATCAGAAAAGATTTAGCTTTGCGAAAGGGCTCTAAGAAGTTTAAGTGTGTCTAACACTGGTCGCGAAAATTCGTTCTTCCATCCTATTGACCGTACGCAAATCACGAACTGCATATATATACGCACAGATGAATGTATATACACAACTTTCAAATGACGTATACACAAAAACTGCGAAGTGTAAATATTATCGGGCATTCGAAAATGAGAGCTCTCTGGGAATTGGACTCTCCGGAGCCCAATGGCAGGCATTACTCGTACGGCAATAATAGGAAAACCCAGGATAAAGCAAGAAAACACGGTAATTATTCGATTTTGAATTTTAGCCAATATGATTTGTTGCTTCGAATGTGTCCAATCGAACTTACACTGACGCTAGGATGGCAGTTGATTGCAACCTTAAAAAAATTGTCAGTGTTACCCACAGCGATCGCTGCCCCTCCCAAAAAAGCTTACACAAATGCGCTGACCAATAGCACTTGTTTTCGTGACGTCAGACACTTCTGGAGTGTTTCACATTCTTCACATCTATCCATGGCGTTGCTAAAAGTGCCTCAATATGTCAATGGCGCCTACGACTGTCTATAAACATGGAATATGTGTGTACGTAACTTATATCTTTCAAGCGACAAGCGGAGAGGACTCATGAATATTTCTCTAGTTCTTGCCGTCTTCCTGCCACCTTTTAAAAACTAACCCCTTGTACATACGGTATTCATTCGTGTCAACATATAGGCAATATATTTTTATCTTTCGGCGGATAAGTTATGTACGTCACGTTTCGAGAGAAATGTTCTCAGGTCCAACACTCTAGGTTATTAGAAAAGCTTTCCTTTGATTTGTGAAATTAGAGTTCTGGGATATGTAGTGCAGCAGCTTACATTTTTGAGGCGTGTATGCTTGATATCAGTGCCTCCTTGATTTTTTTTTTTGCATGAGAAAGTGCCGCATGCTAACAAGTAACATCAATGCCTTTTTATTAAAGCACTACTTAAATGTATTGAAAACTGATTCTGAGCGAAACGAATTTAAACTGAAAATGAGCGCCTTCCCAGGCCACTTACGCAAATATATACTGGTGTATTGTCTTGGGTAATTCCGATAAGCTTTTTTGCCATTTATTTTTTTTATTTATTTTTTGCAGCAGCAGCATTACAGCGACTATGTAAAACATACGGCACCTTGCAGACCGTTTCGCGTGACGCGAAGCACACTGATCTTTAGGCCGCTAATTCACTCGCAGCGAAGAAATGAGAAGAGAAGCAGCTTACATCCTTAGCCGCAACGCTCATTGGCGATCGATGAATTTGTTGGAAATATTTTGCTCTGTTCGCAGCGGTGGAGCGATTTTTCGGTCGGAAACCGTCGAAATTGCGCCGAGCGAGCGAAACCGTCAAAATTCTTCTAAGGAGCTTGTTTCAATTATGACTGCTGTGGCGCTCTTCGAAATTAATTTGGATTGAAAAGTATGCATATTTTCTAATGACAAAATACGAGTGCCCTTCAGTTCACGTTCATTAGAATGAAGCGGCCTCGTAATGCATAGATTTTTACAATACATTTGAAAAAAAAAATAATGCACTGCCTGCCACAAAGAACGGCAATCAAACTTATTCGCTGCGCCAGTGGCAGAACAAACAATCGTAGCCTGTAACAAACAATCGTAGCCCGAATCCTCCATTGGTGGCGGTTGCGAACAGGGAAACCGGAGCGATTTTTTTCTCGCTGCAATCGCGACATGTAAACACGGTTTTTATATCGCTTTGGTTCGAGAACCAACTGCGTTGTAGCCGCTGACAACTGTTGTCACTTCTTTCTAATGCGTCGTTAGAGGTTTTTTTTCTTTCTGTTTTGCCTTCAGTATTCATACGGGTGAAATGTAGTCAAATACCAAGTGTCAAGGTAGCTGGCGACATTATATAGCGACTCTGACGATACGAGTATAAAATCAATAAGTTTGGGGAACGAGATAATAGCATATCCCCTGGCCACGTCAACGAAGTGGGGGTTTTTGACCTTACATATCAAGCATTGTGTTCCGTTGTTTTTCTTTCAACTTGCGTCTGTCGGGAGACGGGCCGTGACTGTGCGTTTGTCACATGTGCATCGCATGACCCTGGAGTGATACGAGGACACTGTCAATGCGAAATGCACTTGAGTCCCCAAGATAGATAGATAGAGAGAGAAAGATACAGCGCAGGCGTCGAACACGCTGCACGCTACTGTATTCTTGGTGACGCTGCCTTCTCTCTTTAATTCCCGCGTTGCATGCGCAGTGGAAGTAGTCGCCCGAAACGGCGCGGTCTACGAAGTTGTTTGCAGTGCGATATATCACCGCCGCGGCTGCCTTGTAATAAAACAGGTGTACGTTTCGCGCGTTATCTGTCAAGTGGCTTTGTTAATGTCGTGGTCCTTGCGTGGGATCGACACTGTTTTTTTTATTGAACAAGGATCGGATATTGTAAATGAATGCTGGCTCGCATCAGTGCAAGCTAACAAAGAGTAATGTATGCCATTGCGTATGTGTACAATGAGTGTTAGCACTTTATGAAAGTCCATTAAGGATGAAAGATGTGATATAAACAGGTCTCTCAAATACGCGGCCCGTGGGCCAGCCTGCATATGGCTGTCTTCATCTCATAAATTTGGTTAATACGGCAATCAAAATGCTTCAGTCACAGGTATAGAGTATTTTAGGGGCAAAACTTTTTAGGTTGAGGCTTCTCTGTTGGTGGCGTTCGCCGTAGCCATGACGAGGATGCTGATGGCGATGAAGAATGAGCGTGTACAGACAACACACGCTCCTTCAACCATCACGGCACAGCTCATGCAAGGCATAACGTTTCCTAATATACACGAGAGGTAACTCTGGCGCTACTGTCTATGGGAGCTGCGACGCACGGCGCTTCAGCGAGCATGGGACTGGTGGGTAGTGCAAAGATTTGTCTAATCTTCGTACTTCTGGCCTGCTTCTGGCTCCGTGTGTTTGTGTGGCTTGGAGCTGTTTTCTCACGACACAAAAATCAACAAATGTTCAGCGGTTGCGCTACACCACCTTATTCTTTTAGGCTTACCGTTTCGGATCGGGTCACAAAATTGAAGAGGATTCGTTTTTTCTTTCAAAACGAAACGGAAACCAGCAATAAACGAAACCGCAAGGGCGATTCACCGCCCGCAAGTATGAAGACTAGGCAAATATGTGTACTACCCATCGTTCCCATGGTCACTGAACGATCGCAGCGCCAGAGTACCCTCTAGATAATTTTAGGAAAGTCTACGATGCAAGGTATACCCACTGTACGCCATGACGATGATGTTGACGATGGCGATGACGGTCACGGACAAGGACTGACTTGTGTGGCACATAAGGTCTCGATATGCTCTACGATGTAGTTCTTACGACTGGAAACAAACAACAACCACTAGAGGAACGTGCACAGACCTCGTCTTTGCCGACTTCAGGCTACAAATCTGATACCAAAAAGCAGGAATAATGAAGGCAAAACAAAAGTCACCACTCAGCACAACATACCAGTTATGAGCAATAAGACATGCATATAACTGTACACCGCTTTGTCACTCACATGCGTGAGCGCTTGTCATGGGTGATTTGCGGTAACACCGAACAATCCAACGGCTTCGCCTGCTCTTCATCAATCACTTCCTAGATATAGCATGTTTAATTTTATTTAAAAAAATGGCGTAGCTACACGCTAGTTGAGCTAAAACAGACTAAAACAACCAAGTTTTTGGCCTTTACTTCCACCTTTGTCTCCTCCTCACACTTGCTTCCCTTACCACCACTACTTATACATATTATAAAATGTTGTAGTATACTATGCCATACAATACAAAGCTATGTTTTAATATAACAAGCCGAACTGTCTAGCCTGAAATGGTGGAACTTTCATGATTAATACTGAGAGTCGGCCTAGCTGGAAAACGTTCACCTTAATGATTGCGCAAAAATACACACAACAACGCAAGGACAAGGAGAATAAATACAACGAAAAACGCAATTTGAAATATTTCGTGACACAAGACCGTTGTTTTGGTTCGTTTTCTTTCCGTAGTGAATCGCAATGCTCTTAACCTTGTACATTGAGCCTTTCGGGCTGCTGGTATTGACGTCTTTTATGGAGTCGCTTGCTAGGGTGGCTTTGGTATCGCTGGTAGGGAAACATTAACGCACCGCATATTTGTTGCGGCACTTATTCGCCCCGTTTTGAACTATTTATGCGCGCGCTTCGACGTTTGTCAATAAAGGGGCAGCGGCTCACGATCTGACAGCTAATTTTTCGCGTGATCTGCCCAACTCTGTGCTCTTTGCACGACTGCATTTGTTCTTTTCATTTTTCTGTCTCTCTAAATTACTCTTCGTGCAGAGTGTCAAAGCAGGTGTTTAAAATCGATCTAACCACCATGCGTTTGGCTAACTTGTATAAATCCCAATGAGGGTTACACATATCCGACACGGTTGCGTAAATTTCCGGCAGGGTCATTAAAAATCTAAATTTCGTTCGACACTAGTTTTGTGGTAGAAGTGTGACAAATCTGACGGCTGCACTTGCCAAATTTTTATGCTCGCCAAACGAGAAAATAATCTATTGAAGTAACAACAAAAACATGAATTCGCAATCCAAAATAGTAGCGCGACAGTTTTTATTCGCTTGTACACTTTCAATAAATTATTTCCATATAAGTGCCAATCCCATTAGATGTAGTCGTGGCGATGGAGCATCTCTGGTCGAAAAAGGAAATAAGGTCCTCAGTCATAAAAATATGTGGGTTTTAGGTGCCAAAATCACGACATCATTATCAGGCACGCTGTAGTGGATGGCTGCGGAAATATCGACACTCTGCTGTTCTTCAATGCCCACTGACATCGGTTTTTCAATGCCCACTGACATCGCCCAAAGCATGGGCCCGCAGCATTTCGCCTATACCAAAATGCGACCACCGCGACCGGTGTCGAACCCGGGACCTCCGCGCCAGCAGTCGAGCTCCGTGATCTCACGAGGTGTGGAAATAAGCTTCTGCACATCATCAGACACTTACGTCTCTTTCTTTATCTAGACTATATGGCTACACTTCTCACGAAGCTCTCAGTGAGGGGTGGTTAACCGAACTTGATTTTCGTTAATCTGCCCGCGTTTCCTTTCATCTATCTTGCTTGCGAAACATAGCGGAACACAGCCACTCGCATAGAATATGGACAAGCTGCACATTTGCGAACACGGTAGTACAGCAGTGCAGTCGTCGGCATGCTTAACCCGAAGGCTGTGCGGCATAACCTGGACTTGTTTGACTGATGCCAGTGGCGAAGCTCGGGGTGCTGTCGCTGAATCAATACCATGGGTATGATTGGATAAAATGTCGGCATCCATCGGTAACACCTCGGCAACAAAACCCAAAACTACGCGGCGCTGACATTATTCAAACTGTTTAAGGAATTGCTGCGCGGCTTCTTCGAACTAAACTTGTTGAAGCCCGTACTTGCCAAAGTATAATAATAATACTTGAGGTTTAATGCCCCGAAAACACCATCTGATTATGAGAGGCGCCGTTGTGGAGGGCTCCAGAAATTTCGACCACCTGAGGTATCTTAAAGGTATCTTAACGTGCACCCAAATCTGAGCCCACGGGCCTACAGCATTTTCAGTGCTTGCGAAAGTAACAATCGAATTTAGCCTAATATTTCTCTCACTTATCGAGATTTTTTTGCCACATGTTGTAAGTGGGAATACGTTGTAAGTTAACTTTGACGTACTCAGCGCTTTAAATCTCCCCTCTCCCTCTTTCTCATCTTCCTTGTCCCCTTCCCTAATCCCCCAGTGTAGGGTAGCCAACCGGATGTCTTTCTGGTTAACCTCCCTGCCTTCTCCCTTTTTTTGCGTCCCCCTCCTCGCCCATAAAAAGATTTCTCGCCGGCACTGTTTTGCAAGTATACTGTGTAAAACTACAACACCAACAGAAACAATATCTTGCCGAAATTACGTGCTGACCAAGTCGCCTACACGCGGTGGCTTCGCCATCACGTATGCATCCACTCACGCGCGTTACCGTACACAGAACAAAAGCAAGACAGAAAAAAAAACTTTTAGCTTGAAGCTAACGCTGAAGCAACCATGATATATTCGCCTGGACGATGCGATCGTTATACAGCGGCGCATTAGCGCGTTTCTTTATGCCCGCTCCACGATTTTCTCAGCCACCCCTTAAATCTCTGCTAATTGGCGTCGGGTGTCATTACCCGCATTTATCTCCCTCCCCTGCGTTAGTTTCTCGCTCTCTCTTCTTTTATTATTCGTTTTCGGACTGCATCGACACCAAAACTACATTAAGGAGGAAAACGGGCGAAAAAAAAAAGAATGCCTTCTAAAAACAAAGAAACCTGCTGTTTTTTTTTATTTACGGAAAAGTATTTGGTAACAATTTACCAACAGGTTGCCCCGTAAACTGAGACGCCTGTTTTTGTCTGTGTTAATATAGGGTCGGTGCGTTATGACGTGACGCGCAACTCTCCCATAGTCGTCGAGGACGCGGGTTTCATTCCTTTTTTCACAGCAGCACATTTCGATGGCGTCAGAAACGTAAGAGAAACCGTCTACTTAGTGCAAACGCATGGCAGAGAATTTCAGGTGGTCGAAATCCACACCTTCTGACTACGGCGTCATCAACGCAACGTTATTCTGGAAAATAAGACCCCAGAAATAATTTAGTGATTGATATGTGGAATTTATCGTCAAACAAGCTCCATTCTATTATTAGAGACGGCGTAATGGAGGGCTCCGAAAATTTCGACCACCAGGGGTTCTTTCACCTGCACCCAAATCTGAGCACACGGGCCTACAGCATTTTCGCCTCCATCGAAAATGCAGCCGTTGAAGTACCGTAGAAATAGTTAAACTAAAAACGTACTATACTGTTGCACTGACGGTGACTAGAGATGCGTGATAAGTATACCTGGCAGCTCGCTATCACTCTCCAACGTAGCCTAATAGCCGTTGCTAAAACAGTGTGCTGTGTCGACACTGATTTCCAACGAATGCCGGCTCACCACTCATTCTTCTGAGGTTACTACTCGTTTGCGTGCGTGTGTATGGGTTGCGCGAGAAAGATGCATAATGAAGCTGAGACGTCGAGTTTTGGACCAAGAGGGAGGCGACGCTCATCTTTCGTCGGTTTTGGCTTTGGCAGCACGCTTTGGCAGCAAGCTTTGGCAGCAAGGCTTTGTCAGCAAGCGCGCGCACATGCGGCCAAAGCCTTTGGTGCTGCTTTTCTGTTGCCGCTGTACGCCATTAGTACTGGCGCGATGGGCGGACCCGTATGTGTCCGCAGCACCGCGCTTTCATGGCGAGAGAGAGAGAGAGAAAAGCAGAAACTGAAAGAAGGTTTCGAGGAAGTAATTTCGGCGCCCGTTGCAACAAACGTTGCAACAAGTCATGATGCTTGGTGAGCGCTTGCTTTCATTTTTTTTCCCCTTGCTGTGCTCTTTGAAACATCGAGTAAGTGAAAGAGTAAGATAAAACGAACAGAAATGAAACAGGCGGAAGAAATAAGCATGAAAGCAGTTGCGAGAAAACGACGTGGGGGGCGGCTGGTTGCCAGCGATGGCGTCGAAGGATACCGGGGCAAAAACTGGTGACGGAAGTAGGGAAGGTTGTTGGTGGCGTTCGTGGGAAAGGGAATTCAAATGAAGAAATGGAAGTTGGTGAATAAGAAGCATTGTTCGAACGACTCGTTTACCGCTGTCGCTCATCGCGCTGTCGTAACGGTGCGCTGGAGCTTGCAAAGGTGGTTCGTCCGAATGGATGTCGCGTATATAGTGTTCAGTTTCAGAGGTTACCTTCTTTTCGGGCACGGAAGCCTAAAAAAAAAGGCGTAGCTCAAATATTGTTTCTGTGACGTCCGCAGTTGCTTAGTTTTTTTATATCAATGCAGAAGATGGCGCTGGTTTGTTGGTGGGTCTAACTTGGCACCGGCTCTTTCTGTCATCTCTCGTCTATATGTTTGAATGTGGTGTAAGAGAGTGCTGAGTAGGTTGTCGATTTTGCAATACATAGCTTGCGGTCGCACCGAACCCTTTTAAGCGATTCGCGGAGATTAACGCGAAGGTCTCAGGATCGAATTCCGGCTGCGGCTTCTGCATTTTTGATGGAGGTGAAGCTGTTTGAGGACCGTCTGCGGACATCTAGGTGCGCCCAAAGAATCCTAGGTGGCCAAATTTTCCGGAGCCCTCCACTACGGCGTCTGTCACAATCATGTAGTGGTTTTCGAACGTTATACTCTAGATAATAATATTATATTGGTGATTCGTGGGGATTGCATAATTCCGTAATATCTCGATGATTTTTCGAAATCTGGACAAGCAACGTGATTTTTTTTTTTGAAGAGCTGTCACTGTGTGGTCAGTAAATCTGATGGTCTGTGAACTTCCGGTGGCGCTACACTTGCGTGTGGGCCAGCGAGCACTGCTTAGCGCAAGTATTAATCTTGAGATGACGGTAAATTTGTTCTGAATTCCTAAAAAAAACAGCGCCCGGCTTCGAATATCTCGAATAATGAATGCTTTCATTCAGAGTGTGCGCAACAGTTCGAATTAGGGTTTTTGTCTGAGGCATGTTTCAATGTGCACTCATATTTTTTTTTAGGATTCGCTTAGTTTGGACAAAGGCGAAGGCAGCAATTTTTTGGGGGTGACCGGGGGGGGAGTGGGGAGTGGACGCACACAATAGAGCCTAGTGGACAAACGATTGGCCACCAAGACGTCACGACGTTGTGTTACCATGGAAACACTCTGTTTGATGACCTGATTATTTGTACATCTTTTCTGGAATGGGTGGTCGCCTCCTTAATTAGCTGAGCAGGTCCTCTATTTGCACCTGTCTCACCATTGCCTATTGAGCGAGGTTATGGCCATTCCAATTTTCGACAGTAATGGCAGCCGAGGACTCGTTATGTTGCGTTGAAATGAAGGTTTACTTTGCACCTTAAGCTCCTAGAATGCAGAAGACATGCCCTTGTTAGCAGCGCCTCATTAATTTTCAGTTTTAATTTGCTGAAATGCTTGCGTTCTTTCTGGCCCCGCCACGGTGGTCTAGTGGCTAAGGTACTCGGTTGCTGACCCGCAGGGCGCGGGTTTGAGTCCCGGCTGCGGCGGCTGCATTTCCGATGGAGGCGGAAATGTTGTAGGCCCGTGTACTAAGATTTGGGTGCACGTTAAAGAACCTCAGGTGGTCTAAATTTCCGGAGCCCTCCACTACGGCGTCTCTCATAATCATATAGTGGTTCTGGGACGTTAAACCCCACATATCAATCAATCAATTGCGTTCTTTCTGGTGGAGGAACTATATCAGGTAAAAACGTACCTCCCTCTTCCCCCTACAAACACACATTTTCACTAAAGAACACTGCGTGCACCTCTGATAACAACAAAGGACACGTTTAAGAACCGTGCTAGAAACTAACTGCGTAGTGTACGCCAATGCGTTATCCTTGCTTTCCAGTGTGTTTAGTGCGCTTCCAGCGTCAACTCCCTGCCGAGAGTTTAACGTTTTAGCGCGCAGTCCGAGCATTCCACGCTCCGATCGCGACAGCCAGCCCAGAGACTCGGCGCGCTTGCGTTGAGTGGTCTACCTGTGTTGGCGTTCCCAATAGATTGCATGCGTACACGCGTCGGATAGGGCTTCCGCCTGTTCCATTGTTCGCTGTCGTACGCTTCCCCCAGTTTGAGCACCCGGGCAATCGTTCCACAACGCCCCCCCCCCCTCCTCTACTCTTTGCCCAACACGACTGCCATTGTCTGTCCTGGAGCCAGAATCGCCCTGGGGCTTTATGATGCGTCGGGTCCTCGCAGAAAAAGAGAAGATAAAAAGACTTATAGGCCTCCTGCGCTTGTACTGATGGCTAGAGTTATTGTTTATAGTATCTCACATTATCGGCCGGCCACCTTCCGCTAACGTTACCGCTGTATGGCTTCTTTACCGGGGTTTTCGCGGAGCGTTGTGGGTGACTGCCTTGGGCGCTTTTGCCACTCGATCAATGCTGGAACGACGCGTCGAGGGTTTTTAATATCATCCAATACGTGATTCTGTAGTCTTGACTTACCTTTTGTTTGTTTGTTTGTCTGCTTAACTTTTGTGTAACCAACACGGTGTCCCAATTCCACAGGGCGCTGTGCTAGCTAGCGTTAATTGTGGGTAGACTAGGTGTATATTAGAGGAACGTGTTTCGAAACACGAAGTTTCACATCTTATTTCTATACATGAGTGGTTCATAGACAAATATGCAACATGATGGTCAACAAATCGTTCTTCTTAGACGAAGCTTACTCATTTCGGTTGCCTGCGCTCTTCAAGCCGCTGTTGGGATATAATTTTCGACATTTTTTTTGCATCTATAGAAAGAACAGATTGGCCTTGTAAGTAAATAATGTAAGTGAAACAGCGCTCTTTCTTGCCAGAACGGAATAAGAAAGAAGGACAGAACTGCTGGTGTATTCTTCCCGTCTCTGCCTCTGTCATAGTGTTCGCTATTCCACTTACGTTATACCACAAATAGAAAATGTGAATAATGGAACGGCAGTCATGTCTATGCGGTAATTGTTCTTTCTTTTTGTGGAGTTTATACAGCTATCATTTGTGACAGGTTTGCTAGTCGAAGTTCGGCAGAAAAAAGACAAGGCTTTAGTATCCTCTATTCCCACGTCCGTATCCGTATACCCCGTCCTTTTAGATACTGACCTTTGAAAGAAGCGCCGCTTTGAATTTGTCCATGTTCGCAGAGATACATTTCAAAAGATCGTTCCCATGATCACTAACGATTCAAAAAGTCGCCGTTAGGTTCTCACCGGGTTCCAACGAACACTGAACCACCAACCTGCTTGGAATACTCGTTTCCGATCCAGAACCATTGATCGTCGGACAAAGTGCCTATCAATGGGCAGCTTGTGCCCACCATCGGTTGCGAGACCACCTCGCCGATAGTAGTCGCCGAAGGATTAGATCTTTTTTCATTTCCTGTGGTCCGAAAGCTCGCATTGCCGTTCAGTTTCCCACCGGACGAGGTCTTGCCGGACGCCAAAAACCTTTAATCGGCGATATCCCACGCTTTCCAACGACATCGTAGCCCAGAACTAAGGATTTCCCCGTGGCTCGTAGCACCCCATTGACCTCTTCTTTGTCCCCCTGACCAGTCAAGCGTCCAGGTTCGCTCTGCAAACTCCTCCTTGAAAAACCAGAAGCGGACGCTGACATTCATTACTGACCGAGTCCGATAGAGAGAGAGACAGGCTCTCGGAAGTGGTCAGGCGAAATAATAGCCTCCCGAGGGGTGGCAGGGAAGAGTTACAGGCTGCGAACAAAGTGACCGAAAAAGCCAAGAGGCCGCCACTGCTAGTGAGCGAAGATTCCGGTTCGAGATGATCGTCAATCGCTCCTCACAAAACCTGTCCACCGTTCGTCGGTTCCCATTGATCGCCAACTTTTTCAACTGTTGCTGCTGCTGCTTGTTCGCTTCGGCCCGTCACTGCGTTAACAGTGTTCCGTCGTGGGAACCCTGTAACCTGGCGTCACTAACGGGTTTCTTGATATGGCTTCAAAGAAAAATAGCGCTGCGTCATGGTCAAGACCTCCAATGTTTTTTATATATATAACCGGACCATCAAAGAAACAAAATGGGTTTCGGCTCTCGACTGAGACTTGGACGGACAGGGGAGCCTTTAAAGTCATAATGGGAAGCTGAAAGAAACCAATCTGACCCCAATAATGGAGAGAAGATTGCGCTTCCATTGGAAACAAGTATTTCTTGTGCAGCCTCAAAGAATAGATGAACGGGCATGCCCGGGAAAGCGACTTAATAAGGGAACGAGAGAATAGATCGTGCGAATTGCTCGGAGATAGGTATATATGTATGTATGTATATACCTACAAATATATAAAGAGCAAGTTCAGTCTCCCAGGATGAGACTAAAACAGGGTGAGGGAGAGAGCTTATAAGAAGCGCGGCGTAGTCGTATGTAAAGCAGCTCAAGCCAGAGGCCGGGACGGACGGATGGCGCCCGGCAGTCGCCCCACCGCCGTCTCCGCCGCTTTCTATTGCTGTTCGAAGCGTAAACTGGTTTCGGCCAGGGCGTGTAGTTGTACGCTGCCTGGTCCGGTTTCGGGAGCAAAACCTACCCCCCCCCACCCCTGCTTTCCCTCCCGGCGGCTCCTCAGCCCGACGCAGCTCAGCGGCAGTCGTTTCCTGTCCTCCTCCATCACTGCTCACCCTCTCCCCCGTCAATCCTCCTCCTCCTCCTTTACACCTTCCCTTCCATTCTCTCCGGATCCAGGTGTGCTCGAGTCGTGGCACTGCGTGCATGCGCTCAACGACCGCGAGACGCGAAGGGAGCGAGCGAAGGGGGAGTAAAAACAATAAAAACACCCTCTACAACGAGAGAAAAGGTGTAGACGAGATACTTACTCCCTGGAAGAGCGTGGTCCCGCTCATCCGCTGTGCTGCCGCTGCGGCCTCGAATCTTGGAGGTCCTGACGCTAACGGTGGGCCACTCTCCGCGAGTCCAGTGCACTCCTCTCTTACACTCCAGGAAAGAAAAGGGTGCACTAGGGCCTTTCCTGTCCCACAAGAATAATCGCTATTTTATTTATTTATTTGTTTGTGTGCTTTTTAATTCTTTTATAGATGCTGCTGTCTCGATAGAAGAGACGCAGCAGGAGTGGTAGATTAGACAGTAGATCGAACAACAAGCATACAGTGAATTAGAGACGTACAACAAAATGCCGTTGATCATAATGAACTAATTCTGCGTCTGTTTCAGTTTAGATTTCAAGAAACCATTCATGTTATTCCAGAGCTCAGCAACGCTCGCAGAAGCATTTAGAAATGGCTCTGAATCGACCATATTAAGTGGGTGGCGTCGGCGCGTCCGGTGCAATGTCTGAAGGAAATCGGTGCTCAAATTCCACAGCGGTCGCGTACAATCTTACATAGCAAGGTGATTCGTTCAAGGGTTCGTCTGTAGACTATCTTGCCCAGTAGTTTCAGGTCACGTACAGTGTGCATGCTATTCGCAAGACATCTCTTTCTTGATAGAATAGTTGCGTGCGCCGTGTTTTCAGTAAAAGAAACGCAAGCAAGCGTTATTGTCCCAAGAAAAAAAGACACCCTAGATGACTCTCTTCATGTTGTTTATTAGAGAGCTTGTCAACGAGTTGCTGTACTCTTTCTGACCTACAGTAGCTTGAATTTGACTTTAGCGCATGCGTGATAGTGGAAGTGAGCTCCGCCGGTTAGATTTCCCAAAGCGGTGCATTTTGCCATGCGATTATGTTTACGTGAATCAATCCCTAGTTGCAACAACACTCAGTTATCGGTTCGAGTGTGCTGGCACTCCGTTCTATTCAATTCCGAAACCACGTGGCATTCAAGCTTCGCCGTCGTCGTTGGAATAAACGCTAAAAAAGAAGCGGCACCCTCGAGTGCGGACAGGTCTTCAGTTAAATGCGGCACAAGTTCAGGAGAACATCAAGGTTTGAAGCTACGAATATTCAGAGGTCGCGCGCTTTGCTGGTCATGGTTCATAATTGCTGACCTCCAAGTCACGTGATTGCGTGCATCACGTGGTGGAATTTTTCCACCAAGTCACGTGGTTGCGACAGCCGCACTTGGACTTGCAGCTGGATGTACGTACGAACGTGCAGCAAAATGCCAGAGGCTAGCGTGTTTGGTCATAGATGTACGTCAAATAACCCCAGGTTGTCGAAGCTCCCCTGCGTGCATCACGTGGTGGAATTTTTCCACCAAGTCACGTGGTTGCGACAGCCGCACTTGGACTTGCAGCTGGATGTACGTACGAACGTGCAGCAAAATGCCAGAGGCTAGCGTGTTTGGTCATAGATGTACGTCAAATAACCCCAGGTTGTCGAAGCTCCCCTGCAGTCTCTTGCATAATCATATAGTGACCTTTGGGCGTATAAACCAAGTACTTATCATAAGGTGATTATTCTTAAATAACAATGATGCGAAATTTTTAGCAAATTTTGCTGCCTTATTGACAAGGTGCTCGTTATCGAACAAACTACCACTGGTTTTCTTCAGAAGACACGTGCAGCATCATCTTATGACTTGGCTCCAGCGAAACCCCTGCTTTAAGCGTTGTCATCTCATCTTTCATACTGAAAACATTGCAATTAAAGCTACATACCTAATGTCTGCAACATTAACTTGCTGGCAATTACCCAGAACAAGTCGGAAATTGCGAAACATAGTTGTAGACTAAGATTTCTCCGGACAGTGTTTCCGTTGACCGAGCTTTTTGAAAAAGGCGCAACTCTGTGGAATGCATGATCGGGTTGTTGTTCCTCCACTAAGTGCTCGTATCTCGACCGCACTTCGGCAGTTCATTGTGCACTACGTGGACAAATTGCACCTGCCTCTTTGCTCTAGACTGTCAAGTTGTCTTCGCTGCATTTCTAAGCAAGCTGCTTCGCACTTCCAGTAATCGAGCTTGTTTGTTGTCGGCCATGCCGGAGATTAAGATTCCGAAATTCACTCAGTAGTATATATTGTGTTCAGTGAGCGATAGGGTTGAAGATGAGTTGGTAAAGAGCACAAGACTAAGATCTTAATCAAGAGCTGAAGGCTACCATGTTCCGTCTTCTTTGGAGTTATCCAGGAAGCTGTCATTGTCCGTCATATTGTCAATTTTATATATTGGGACATTTTTAGCCAGTAATGAAAGCTCTAGTGCATTTCTCGGCTAATCAGAGTGTCAACATGGCGGATTTGGCAACGCGGATGAATACGGCAATGTCCACAAGACCATGCCTATACCGTGCTTTGTATCGTTACGCTCAGTCTGACGTTCCCTACTTACCTTCTTTTTGGAGCTGTGCTTTTACTTTATAATTATACATGTTGAACTCACACAGCAAGCCCCTGTAACAGAGCTACAACTTCGATTACGGATGAAACATGTACGTCCACGCAAGGAAAACCTCTTCAGAGGTGCCCAAGAACGGGTCTCTCTGCTGAATAAATGGGTGTTGCTGAAAAGTGAAAGCACCAAGGATGCCCAAATGCACTTCAACTCATGGATTCAGTGTGGCACCGCGTTCCGGTTTTTCATCCAACGCGTTGACCACGCGACCAGCAATCGAGCCGTGAGAGGCATGGCCTCTTTCTTCTTTCCAGCTTTTTCACCCTAAAAGGACCCGCCTTCCATTATTACTCGTTTTTTTATCATACCCAGCGAGGTGTAAAGCACGAGTTGTTGTGTGCATGCTCACACTGGAAGCGGGACCCCGTCCTTCACATTGTTACGAGTAGGTTTCTAATGTTACCACCACGGGCATTCTCTGGAATACAAAAAATTATCATGAAGAAAGGCGAATCGGGAGTCGGTGTTCTCCTGGGTGCAGCTCTTGACCGCTCCTGCGGCTGTGTTTTCCTGCGTTTGGCGAAGGCAGTTGTTATATGGGATACGGCCTTGTTATCCCATACCACTGATTGTTACGAGTACGGCGACGAAAGACGGGCTCCCTTTGAAAGACGTGTTTACAACGCTTTTATCCACTTCTTCCCCACAAGACTTCTTCCCTTTTCAGGGACTCTCTGCGCGTGCGCACGTCCTTAATCGGGAGTTGGGAGCAGGGGATCCGTGTAGGGCTTGTTGCAAGTTAGCCTATCCCCCTCTTCTTTATCCTTTCTTTCGCATCGTAAGTATGCGGAGTTTGTTGAAAAATGAGTGTGCGTTACACTATATACCATATCCTTCATTCGTCGCGCTTTCCTTTTTTACTCCCCATTCCCGAGATGGCCACTTTTCGTTTGTGAGGAGAAAAAGGGGATCCATAAAAAGGGATGTTGTTATTGTTCGCGCACCCGGTTTCGTCCCACCGAGAACTCGAGTTTCGTTGTAAATGCACGTTCCTTTGATTTCCCCGTCCATTTACCTTGTCTGCGGTCGACTCCGCATACTCACTCGAGGGGAGTTACAACCCTTCTGAGCTCACTTCTTAGGAGAAAACCTGTTGACATGCAAATGCGTTCCTCGCTCTTTTCTTCTTATTTTTTTTTCTTCTAGTCTGTGTGGGAAAGGAACTTGAATGCTTGAGGCGCCCCGGGTATTCTCGCGATGACGTGGCGACGGCCCGAGACTGTTTGAAAAGAAACGCGTGTACTGAAGCTCGTGTAATGAACTCAAGTGCGGGCTCTATCGGTGACAGCGAGGTCGGTGAGCAATCGCGAGCACGTCGCCCCCGAAAAGCTTCCTGAAATCAACTCCTCGCGAATCGTCATGAAAGGTGCCGACAGTATATTTCAGAGTTGGGAGGTTCCAGTAACGTTTGCGGAGCTGGGTTATCGCCTCCGTGCCCCCGTCTCTCTTCGTGTTCGGTTGGTTCAGTTGCCGCCTGACGCTAATCGCGTGTGGCAGTACGCCAATGTTGTATACAGGAGTCATGGTGCTCGTCTGTTGAACCTAGAAGTCGCGGGTTCGCATCCCTATTGTGGCGGTCGCGTTTCGATGGAGATGAAATGCGAGAGGACCCGTTGTGTTGAGCATTGCCAGCGCACACTAAAGAAAGCCAGATGGTCGAGATTTTCGGAGCTCCTCACCGTGACACGCAATACACATGAAATTTAAGCTCGCCCGAGTTTCCTGGTTGCACATAGTGAGGAGGGCTCCAGCCAACTACTTGGACGAATTCGAAAAGACTTTCTATGCACCACTTGACTAGCATATGAATGTTCATGAATAATTTTCTTTCATGATCATGTCATGGTTCTAGCACGTAAAACCCTAAATATCAATATACTGGCTTTTAGCCCCGCCGCGGTGGTCTAGTGGCTAAGGTACTCGGCTACTGACCCGCAGATCGTGGGATCGAATCCCGGCTGCAGCAGCTGCATTTTCGATGGAGGCGAAAATGTCGTAGGCCGTGTGTTTGAATTTGGAAGCACGTTAAAACAACCCCGGGTGGTCGAAATTTCCGGAGCACTCTACTACGGCGTCTCTCATAATCATATGGTCGTTTTGGGACGTTAAATCCCACATATCAATCAATCAAAACATTGGCTTTTAGAAGCGTTAGTGTTCAAAGCTGAATAAAACATTCACACTGAATTGGTGATGAACGAGTGACGATTGACGTGCCAGTAAAGAAAGAATGAAGATGGCAGGGCATGAATGGCTATGGAATGTTATCACAGTGTTAAGTAACTTGACAAGATCAAGTATAGCGACAAACTGAATGGAGCGGTTTGGCAAAGTAGCTAACGCAGTAGCTAACGCGAAGTAGTAACGCAGTAGAACAACGCAACAGATAAGGACTAACGAAGAACGCAGACACGCTAGCACTGGTTTGTTGGGCGCTTACATTTATTATACCGACACCCTTATGCTTTCACCCTCCGTAACCGACGCAGTTTTAGTTACGACATGTGTACTCTACACCTAAATAGGCACGCTATGAATGGCCGTTATCATGCGCAGCAACTGGCATAAAAGGTGGGACGTATAGTGTACGCAGAGAAAGATATAACTGAGAGCAAGCTGAATTCCGGTATTCAAGGCGTACTCGAGATGTTATGATTGAGTGGGATTTTTCCGCGAAGGGGGCAGACGGTGGCACCGGAGGCTGTTTAGCAGCCGTGAGATGTGAAAAAAAGAAAAAAGTCGCGAAGTGTGCTCCCGTGCTGCACTTGCAGAGAGCGACACCACCCTCGAGTGCAAAGCGAGGACAACCTCGTTCGTTCGGAACGTGCTCGGAATACTCGAGCAGCTTCTTTCGTGCCACAGTCGCGTACTCAGTTGACTGCCCAACACGTTCTTACAAGCAAGAGGCGTTTTTTTTTCGGTGGGTCACCTTTGGAATAGTGGTCGTCATATGCTCTACTCGGCCAGTTCACTTCTGCTGCTGGGAAAAGGATCGAACACGAAACCAGACACCGAAGTTGTTCTACACGAAACTGATATGTACAGCGTACGTCCTACTGCCATGATGGCATGGTGGAAAAAAAAGAGATCAACGAGGATGGCAGTAGTTTAGAGAGGCTGAAAGATACCGCACATTTGCCACTTTTCTTTTACCTTATCGGGTAGACCTCAAAAGTTGGGGTAGTACTACAGCGGATTCGTTGAAGGTCTCACAAGTATACCGACACTGAATTTCGAGGCTGACTTCACTCTTCCTAGCTAATCTCATGTACTTTTGAAGCAGGTTTGAAGTTGAGGAAAAGATACGGCGAATCATCCTAATATTAAAATTCAATTTTGGCATTTTGAGTCTACTGACACCGACGGTAATTGTGGACGTCGGGCTACAATATGCCATTCTGTTGACTCAATGCGTCAATTTACCTAGTTGTGGTGACCTCAAGCACAAGGAGGAGGGAGGAGGGAAGCAACAAAAGGGAGAAGGCAGGGAGGTTAACCAGAAAGACATCCGGTTGGCTACCCTACACTGGGGGATTAGGAAAGGGGACAAGAAAGACGAGAAAGAGGGAAGAGCGGGAAGAGAAAAAAAAGGTGGGGGAGAGACTGACAGTAATTTCACTGCAGCGTTCTCAAGCAGAAATTCTGAAGCACAAAATCACACAATATCCCTTTGCGTTTCCAGAACGGAGCCACGGAGAGAAGCAGCCTTGGAAACGTCGAGCACATGACGGGAAGCATGTACTGAGTTGAGAGGTCATGCAGGGTATAGCACTGAAACTAGTCTTTCGAAACGTGTCGTAATTACGTTTCACGAGGACATTCTGTGTGCTCTTGAGGGCTTCTGATGTCAGACGCAAAGAAACTAATACTGGCAATTTTCATGCCAGTTTAAAGTGGATGGGTGGCTGGCGCTCGACCCTACGCTACATCCATGCTTACATCGGTTGTCGCTCGCAAAGAACATTGAGTAATAGTAACGCACACGCGCGCGTCGGTGCGGTAATCCGTCACGGCAGCGCTTTATCATACGTTGAGCAAGCAATCCTGCCAGTTGGCAGCTCAGAACTTTCCTTCTTGAAATTCGACGCCAAAATGGTATCCCACAGAACGTGCTCTGGTTTTCAGCATCCTCCAGAACAAGAATCGGCGGAAAATAAAAGTGAAACAGAAGGAAAGCGCGAAAGGAAGGAACATAAAAATACGACATATAGCTAGGTCGAGGAAAGTGGAGCGTCGAGAGACCTTGGGCTGTCCGTTACGTCATCGAACTAGACATCATCTCTGGTGTTTTTTTTTTTTCGGACTCGCTGAAAACGACTCCCGCTTAAGCAGCGGAACTGTTCACATCAACGAAGCTTTGACGTGACCTGTTCACGCGTTTGTCTTGCTGCGTTCTTTTGTTTCTTTCATTCTTATCCTCCTTCAAATGTGTTTTTTTTCTCTCTGGTTTGCCGTGCTTTGTTGTCTCGTTATATTTCGTTCCGTCCGTCACACCTCGCGTTCATCCTCTTTCTGTTTCGCGGCCGTATCCGTTGTCCATTGTTTTGCGAGGCAGATAACGGGAGATCCCGGCAATGTCAAAAAAAAAAATCAAGAAAAAGAACAAGCGGTACGCGTTAAGCCTCGTTCTTTCCGGAGCGGCCGTCGGCGTGAACCGAGTGGTGGCGCTGCATTAGCTTCCCCTGTCAAGGCACGAGTGAAAATTAAACCCTTCACTGCGAAGTACGAATCCTCAACTTCATTATTTAAAGGAAGAAAAAAAAGATAAATGTAATGGTTAGTTCACTAAGTATTACGGCTAGGTGGCGTTAGCCGCCGCCCGATCTAAAGGGTACAGCCACATCCATCCATCCATCCATCCATCCATCCTCTCTCATTGCACTCGCTCGGTGCGTGCAGCCAGGGGGCGCTGTGGCGCTTCGCGCCGCCATTGTCGCGTCGGCAGCGGCCCTGAAACTGTAGCGCGTGCGATGGCGTCGACGCGTCAGCCGTGTCAGAAGCATTGTTCGCTTCGCGCTCTTTCACCTCAGCCCTAAAAAATACGAAGCGCATAAGCATAACTTACGCGGCGACGAAGCGACGGAGAGCTGAGAAGAATGAATGAAAAACAAGCAAAGTGGTGGTAGTGAAAAAGGCCGTTTCTTTTGTTTTAAGCGCTGGGCGAGCAGCGGACAGCGTGCATGTGTGATATATGTTTGGCAGCGAGTGAGTTAAACGGGAGAAGATGCTTACTTTGCACAGGCAAGGCTCTTGACAGCCAGTGCCAATATTTACTGATCACATCGTTTGTTATCTACAAACGTCGATTCAATTCCATTGAACAGACGCAAAGGTTTGATAGAACAGGATTAGTGGCGCTTTTCTGGGTAACATGTGGTGTAGAACGAGAGTTTGCGGGTTTAATTCGCGAGTGTAGGAGAGCTGAATTGAATGGTATGCAAATGTGTTGAAGAACTTAGCCTTTTATTGTGGCATCTTTAGTATTCGCAGCTTTCACGCGGTGTGAATCAGTGGATGGATGGAATGCAGATTCACTCAGGTCTTTGTACAGTGCAAACAACGCACTCGTAGTTGTCGTGGTGTTGTAGTGGCTATAGCGTTCGACTACTTACCTGCAAGTTGCGGGATTGAATTTCGGTTGTGACGGCCGCATTTTCGATGCCGGCGATAATGCTAGAAGCCTATGTATTCTTTGGTTTAAGTGCACTTTAAAGAACCCGGTAGAGGTGGTCGAAATTTCTGGATTCCTCCACTGCGGCGTTTCTGATCATGATATTTTAGTTTTGGCACATTAAAACCCAACAGTTTTCCTAAACAATGCAATCGACTGGGAACGTCGGGGTAAATAATTGCGGGTTGTTGACGCCTTGCTGCTTTTTCAAGAAGTGCGTCTTCAAATGTTTCAAGGAGTGCAACATATGTTGCTTCAGCTGTTTAGGAAAGTTACTGAAGAGATCAGACCTCAGACTTGAGAGTGGCCGATAATATTTATAGCCAATAGGAGCTGGTGACCTTTTACTTTCCGTCGCGCACTGAAACGTTTCGGGTCACAACTCGCCTTTCCATTAATTTATTGACTCAGTCTTTAGCAAAAGCACGAGTCAGTGGCGTAATCCTCATAATTAGAGATGTTTTATGGCCGATACCTGAGAGTAACACTGTATTAGAAGTCATTCGGTGCATGGCTTGGCATATTTCTCTGTGCGCTATCAGCGTCACAGCATTCTTTGGTGGAAAATGGCGAGCACTGACGTTTCAATATTGAAAACTGAAACGTTCGAAGTGACGATATATTGCTGTGGCGTAAAAAAAGGAAATGCTTCTCTAAAACGCGAAATGTTTCCGCAGCGCTTGTTGCTTTCACCGGCAATCTCTCTGTCGTCTCTTTTATAGCCTTGTGACTTCGAGGGTCAACTGCGCTCCGCATTGCTTCATCTCCATGCCTTGTGCAATGGGAAGGTGTCCTTGCGATTTTTGCACCCTTGAGCAAGTAGTTCTATATTGCCTCGCGGCGCTCGACTCGTCGACGGTCACGCGCACTGTCGGGGCAGTGCATCGGGACACAGCGTACGCTATACGCGCACAAGAACGCTTTGACGTTTCCAACAACTCGTCGTCAAGACCTCTTCTACAACCTGTAACGCGAAGAGAAGGAGCGGGCAAAGCGACTTGTTTTATATACAGTAGGGGGACCCGATGACCACCACATCGGAAGCAGGCCTGTAAACAGTGCGTGAGCCACTGAAGTGGCAGGGTCAATTTGTGTATACAAATAGATAGATAGATAGATAGATAGATAGATAGATAGATAGATAGATAGATAGATAGATAGACAGACAGACAGACAGACAGACAGACAGACAGACAGACAGACAGACAGACAGACAGACAGACAGACAGATAGATAGATAGATAGATAGATAGATAGATAGATAGATAGATAGATAGATAGATAGATAGATAGATAGATAGATAGATAGATCGATAGATAGATAGATAGATCGATAGACAGACAGACAGACAGACAGACAGACAGACAGACAGACAGACAGACAGACAGACAGACAGACAGACAGACAGACAGACAGACAGACAGACAGACAGACAGACAGACAGACAGACAGACAGACAGACAGATAGATAGATAGATAGATAGATAGATAGATAGATAGATAGATAGATAGATAGATAGATAGATAGAAATATGGATTGATGGTTGAATGAATGAATGGTGGATGGATGGACGAATGAATGATTTTTTTTCGTATCAATACATTACTTTGTCATGATAGCAGAAGCATCACTCAATACGGGGCTTGACTGCTGGTGCCAAAAGACGAGGACTGGATCCCAAATGTGTAGGTGGCATTTTTATAAAGGCGACAAGCAAGAGGCCTGCGTATAACTGCGCGATGTCACTGCCCTCTGTAATCATTCCGCCCTGCGGGTGCAATAAATGAACGAACGAATGAATGAATAGTATCTGTGGGCGCTAAAAACACCAGGTGGTCGACATTTTATGAAGCCTCCTCTATGGTGTGCTGCATGAAACCCCCACTAATAATTACAAGAACAGTGTTTGCCCTCGGTAAGCAATACTTGAAATTCGCTGGTGGTTCGCCTTCTCTTTTTCCCTGTTGACGTGTTTTATATTGTGTGCAATGGTCGTGTGGTCTCGTTTTCGGCTGTTGTATCTGCGATGCAGTAAGGTTTTCAGACAAGCTGCAGAATTCATAAACCAGCCCAAACTCAAAGTGGACTATAGAACTCTTTATCTGAAACAATCGTTTCTATAAAAAAACAGAGCCGGAGATGTGTTTTAATGACAGTTGCAAATATACAAATAAACCTTAACGACGTACCTTTCTGAACATACCCTTGGTCGGGTTGAGCGTAATCGTGCAAGCCACTCTTCGAGCGTTATCAGGCTGTTTGATGCGTCAATTTTTCGTCTCGTTATTTTCTCGGCGACAGTGAGATTATAGCGGCTTGCTGGGCAACGCACGCTCGTAAAAACAGAGCACGACGCGCTTTTCGCCAGGTTTTTGTTTTATTTTATTTATTTTCTTATTCGCTTCTCACTGACTTCCCAGCGGTGCCTTCGGGAAATCAAAGCCGCCGAACCGGGCGGGTTTCCTTCTGCGCGAGAAAAATGAGGCTGACTGTTTCTGTAATTCTTGGTCTTCGTTTATTATTATTTTCTTCTTTTTTCTTCTCCCGGTTAGTCGTAGTTGTGCCTGCCCCGAATGTTCGAGCAAGCGTGAAATGTGCGATTGAAAGAAAGATATCCACCGGTAGCACTGCGTGTGCTGTTACGATAACTGCTACGAACTCGGTAGTCTTGTTATACGTGCGAGAATAGACGAGAAGTAATGGAAACATATAAACAATAAAGGTAGAATTGGGGTTTAGGTAGCCCCCGTGAGTGTGCTTGTTTCTGCTGGAGGCAGAAGCCAACTACGTACGCGTATACGCGACTTTGATAGACCCCTTTGTTGGGCAGCTTGCATCGTCATAGACGGAGGCCATTATATGAAGTGTGTTGCAGGGAGGGGAGTCTTGTTTTTTTTTTCATTTGCTTAGTTTGTCCGGTTTGTCTTGGCTCCTTTCTCTTTAAGTGGGCCCCACGGCGATGCCTAGGACACCTCGTTCAAAATCTCAAATCCATAAAGTCTTTCAAACGGAAATTTGTTTGATGTTTTTTAGTCACGTAGTTTATATGTTGTCTCGATCACAGGTTTAGTATCATGTTTTTTATGTCATCCAGTGCATCGCTAAACAATTTTCTTCTCAATAACTATTTCGATTGTATTTTTTAAACGAACCCGGAAACTTCTACTGAAACGCAGAGCTTCACGTTGAATATGGCACTAGAACAGTACACGGCAATCAATCTAAGCGTGATACCACCAATTTTTATCGCCTGCTGCACTTCTTTCACGCTCGATTTGGTAGGCGACCCAGTTCTTAATGTTTTTACTGTTCAACGCCCCCTCCTCTCTGTGCGGCGTCCAATAACTTCCCCAGCAATCACCTAACCTAACCTATTCCGCTTGTGATGCTTGTCTCGCGGTAAATGTTCTGCTGTAGCATCCTCATCCATCCATTTTGTTTCGCGGGAAAAGCTTCAGGGCACGTTTACTGCCAGACGCGCTTGCTTCTCTTTTTTTTTTTTCCTTTCAACACCAAACCTACCATTAAGCCCCCAAATTGCGTCCATATTGTGCTTGAAGAGGAACAGAAAAATTAAAAAAAGCGATCATGCAGCACTAACTTTTTGGCAAGAAGCAGCGTTTTAAAGCATGCTCCAGTAATTGCGAATAAACCTGGTCTGCCCGCAGAGTCAGTGTCCTGTACGGCTAACTCGGCCATTGGTGATTGTCTCCGTAAGCGTATTAGAGTTTACAGAATACAGGGGATAACAGACGCGTAGGTGCTCACGGCTGAATCTCCAGTAAACTTGGAACGTTAACGTAATTGTTGGTGCCTGGCGTCTCATACGTACAATATGATTACGACTATAAGGTACGCCTGTGTACTTTGCGATCACACAGGGATCTTTAACGTGCACCTAAATCTCAGTATATAATATTCAGGTCGCGGGGAGAAATCCCGGGCCGCCACGCCAGAGATTCAATTTCGTGACTTTGATTGATATGTGGGGTTTAACGTCCCAAAACCACCATATGATTATGAGAGACGCCGTAGTGGAGGGCTCCGGAAATTTTGACCACCTGGGGTTCTTTAACGTGCACCCAAATCTGAGCACACGGGCCTCATTCATTTCCGCCTCCATCGGAAATGCAGCCGCCGCAGCCGGGATTCGAACCCGCGCCCTGCGGGTCAGCAGCCGAGTACCTTAGCCACTAGACCACCGCGGCGGGGCAATTTCGTGACTTTCAGGTCAGCAGCAAAACTCTATAACTGCTAGACCTCTGTGGTGGTAGTCGTGGAACATTGACTTCAAACCGAGCTGATAAATGCAACGCTGCAAACCTGGCATGAATAAGCTACGTGGGTTTTTCATGCATTCGCCTTATACCCCTGTCACACGGGCACTTAAAAGTCTTTTAAGTAAGCGGTCTTTTTCCGAAAAGGAGTTCCTGACAGCAGACACACGGCACAGAGCGAACCCCTTTTCAGAAGCGGTCTTTTTCGTAAACGGCGTTCGCCGATCTCTTTTACGGCCCCGAATGAGTAACCTCGAAACCAGTGGGCGCCAGCAAGTTTCGAGTGGTGAGAAAAAAAGAGCGAATGCTTATTTTTCTGTCACCAAAACTCTTTGTAAAAACAAGTTTCATATCCTGCAGAAGGTGTAATGAATTCTTTTAATGGTTATTTCCTTTTCTACTCTCGTAAGCGGCTACAACGCGTCGGCAATATCACGTGGTGACGCTCGATCTTGCGCTGCTTTATCCTCTCTTTGGCGGCTTTTGCAGCGTCTGCCTCGCTTTCCAGAGCGAGAAGGCAGGCCGTGAGGCTTGCGATCCTCGCTTTTTCTCCCGTACGGTCGCCCATAACGTGTCGAGAGCAGTCGAGAGCAGCGAAAAACAAATACGGTAAATAAAAGCACAGTGGTGCCAGACGGACTTGTGCACGTCACTAGTTATGGGAATGCTTCCTTATCTAGTGCAAAAAAACATTCACATTGGTGCTTTTTCATCTCTTATTCTTAAATTTATTTAAAGAAACGAGCAGTGCAACAAGTCTTTAATTTGTACATCGTGATACATCGTTTAATTTTCATTGCTTCTCTTTTAACTGCTAGCGCCACGCTTTCGCTAGCGTCTTCGAACGAAAACACTAAAAGGAGATCGTTGCTGCCGTGTGTCTGCGCCGCAAACACCTCTTTGTTAAAAGTCTTTCAACTTCGTAAAAGACCGCTTACTTAAAAGACTTTTTGCGCGCCCGTGTGACACAGGTATTAGACGGCGGGAAGCTGAAAATCAACTTAGTTTTCTTCTAAATCGATCCCCGACACTCCCCCCTCCATCCACCGCACCTTCTTCTTTGAAAAGTGATTGTGTTGTGAATTTAAATATGTGTTAATTTATGGTCTTACCAAAAAATGACAGTTGGGCAACACCTGAGTTGTAATTTGCGACGCGTCGCTTCTTACAAAATATTTCTCTTTCCTTTTTAGACACCGCAGCGCTGTGGTTCACCACGGTTATCAGCTCCCGGAGGGCGTCTAAAAATGAACTCACCGGCCATTGATAAGCACTGCGATGGCGAAGCTCTTAACTCGGCGGCTGATAAGAAAGAGAAGGCCTCATGATAGCTTCGCGAGGAGTCGCCCAATCGCGCGCACTTATCTCGGAAGCGGGCCTCGTGCTTGCTGTAAAATAGCTGTCCTTGCGAGGAACTGTGGGATGATTCACATCTGAGTTTGGGTGCAGGTTCATGGCTTCATAATCAGCACCGAAGGAGCTGTTCACGAAAGATGACGTTATATATACGCATGTTCTTCAACCACACGTAATGCCGTGGAATATATTCAGTTTACCTGTTTTTGCACTGAAGATCATGTATATATTACCGGTAGATCGAAAACTGTCGCGCTTCGTGCATGAGCACGCAGAAGCTGTTCATAGCGTGCACAGGACGTTATGGACCTACAACACGGCGACTTGGATGACGTTAGGGCAGTAAAACGGCATGGTTCGCTATCACTACTATGTTCGTCATTCACACCTGCCTCACTGTGATAACAATTTCGCCGGAACGTTATCAAGCATGTGTTTATTAATTGGTAATGCACGAGGCTGAAAGTATACGTTAGGAACCATTTGTTATAGAGCTAACTTGCGCCCCGAAATGTAAAAGAGTAGTGTTCGCAGTGTTCCCCTCAGGAGATCAAGAATAATTAATTCCAGAGAAGTCCTCGAGCGTATCTTCACTTCATCGCTTAACGCACTGAGAAAGAGCGGTCCGTCACGATCTCTTCATGCTTCATCATCGGGCCGTGGTTTTCTTGAAGGGTGCACGAGCTTGCTTAGTTAGAATGGTGGGTTTGTTTTGCGCCAATAGCGAAATAGCCAGCATGCGATGCACTGATAACGCTAACGTCGCATCACAAAGCTCTCGTCCCCCACTTCTTGTGCTCCAACGTACATACCTGTTTGAACTATGGGAGCGCAAGACATCTATAAGAAGCATTGCTAAGATATGCTACAACGAAGCGCATGCACTAGTTATCTTCATGTCTTGTGACTTACGTATATGCCCGCTGCAGCAGGAACTGCTGCCCATTAAATCCTTTGGGTCTTCCCAATATCATTTAAACTAAGGCCACCATACGCAAAGATCGGGACACGCATCTGCTAAATAAGGTGTTGGACAAATTAAAAAGCTACTACAGAAGTCACTTCGATAGATCCCAGCTGATACTGACGTTTTTACTGACTGGTCAAGCATGCGCGGAATAACTCGGCGATGATTTCTTTTCTTCCAATTTGTCTTGTCACGGGGATACCACGTGGACACCGACCCCATAACGTGGACACCGACCGCTTGCTACTGGGACAAGCTCACCTGACATATAGAGAGGATGTTATGTGTTATGTGAGCTTGTTTGTAGTCTGTTGTGGCTACTTAAACCGAAAAAAATTGATAACCGAATAATGATCCTCTCTCTCTCTCTCATATATATAGCCGTGAGCAACGCGTTCGATGCTCTAACCACTGAGCTACCACAGCGGCCTTCTCTCCATCCACTTTTTTGGGTTTGTATGTTAATTTAGAAGTAGGAGTGACAGTCAGCGCCATCTATAAGCCAAACGACGAGTGTGAAAACAGTCTTATTCGCATGTTTGGCGTCACGTAGCACGTGAACTTGTTATGAGCGGGCAGCTGATTAATTGTCCCTCTTATACAATCTAAACACGCCAAGTCTGCCAGTACGAGACCCTCGTTCAGTGAAATAAGGGAAAGAAGTGTATACCTAAGGGCTTGTTTTTCCGTGTTTTAACACAATATTAATGAGATCTAACAGACAGTAATGCCAAGGAATGTACAGGGGAAGTTATTAGAACCAATGGAATGTAAATAGGAAGAAAGAAGAAAGAAAAGTGGATGAAAAAATAACCGACCTGCTCACGGCTGGTTATTTTTTCATCCACTTTTCTTTCTTCTTTCTTCTTATTTACATTCCATTGGTTCTAATAACTTCCCCTGTACATTCCTTGGCATTACTGTCTGTTAGATCTCATTAATATTGTGTTAAAACACAGAAAAACAAGCCCTTAGGTATACACTTTTTTCCCTTATTATATATATATATATATATATATATATATATATATATATATATATATATATATATATATATATATATATATATATATATATATATATATATATAATTGTAAGTTGCGTACAGAGAGATGACCCGCCGCGGTGGTCTAGTGGCTAAGGTACTCGGCTGCTGACCCGCAGGGCGCGGGTTCGAATCCCGGCTGCGGCGGCTGCATTTCCGATGGAGGCGGAAATGTTGTAGGCCTGTGTGCTCAGATTTGGGTGCACGTTAAAGAACCCCAGGTGGTGGAAAATTCCCGGAGCCCTCCACTGCGGCTTCTCTCATGATCATATAGTGGTTTTGGGACGTTAAACCCCACATATCAATCAAGTTGCGTAGAGAGCAAGCAACCATTATACAACCGAATGCCTCGTGATTCATGTCGCAAGAGACCCTCTCCCGTCTCTCACAGAAGTGAAAGCGCGCCAATGAGAAAAAAAACAAGTCGTTGCAGCCGAGAGCAAGTCACTTCAGTATCGTCGCAGGTCCAATGCCAGAGACGCGTAGAATCGTGCTGGCTCGAACGGCGCGCCGTTTGCGTGCGTCGAATTTATCATGCGGACCGTTTCGAGTGGTATTGCATCGCTCATCGCCCTCCGCTGACACCCTGCCAAGGCGAGCGAGTTTTCCGTAACATAATCCCCCCTTTTTCACTCCTCCTCTCTGTGGGCAGTGGCCGGCGTGGCGCCGTTGTCCCCTCACCCCCTCTTTCTTACTCCCTTTCGCCACCCAGTCCACACCGCCTTTACTCTCCTTCTTTTAAACGGCGACCGCTGTCGCATCAGCCGACTCCCTGCCCGGTCTCTTGAGACTTCATCTTGCTCGCTATTTTACTCCCTTTTTACTCCCCTTTTTTCTGTAAGCGGCGACCGCCGCAGAATTGCTTCACTTCCTACGCCCTCTCATTGAACTCCCTCTCGCCAACCGTTCTGCACCCTCTTTACCCTCTTCTGAGCGAGTATAGCGACCGACATGGATTCGCTGTCGACCCCGTGCAACACCCTCTCGCCACCCATATCCCTTCGTTCTCGGTAACGCTTGTCGCAACCTCGGGCCAACCTCGGCTATAACGGGTGATGTCCTCCAACGCGATGTGATGCCCCGATGCGACGGCCTCTCGCAGTGGTGGCGTGTTTTGAGCGTGTCTTTGTGTTTACCAGCTGTCTGTGCATGGTGAGGAGGGAAAGAACTGTCAAGACGGATTGCGCAACGCTATTTAAGCCCAGTGAGCCGGCCCAACACGTGTTCTTGTCGCGCCCAGCGCACGCTGTTCCGTAAACCCAGCGGGTCTGAAGTCGATGCATCTCCCGCCTTGGCGTGTATAGCTTAACAATAAGGTGTCGTGCTGCTCGGCGTGTGGCCGCGGGTCGGCCGCATTTCGGCGGTGCCGTAATAAGTAGAACAAAGGCAGTTGCACTGTTCAAAGGGTTAAGGAGTATACAATATTCAATGGCAGTCCCGTGCAAAGGCGTGATTCACAACGATAGCGTAGCATGTTGAGTGTTCGCCCCGCCGCGGTGGTCTAGTGGCTAAGGTACCCGGCTGCTGACCCGCAGGTTACGGGATCGAATCCCGGCTGCGGCGACTGCATTTCCGATGGAGGCGGAAATAATGTAGGCCCGTGTGCTCAGATTTGGGTGCACGTTAAAGAACCCAGGTGGTCAAAATTTCCGGAGCCCTCCACTACGGCGTCTCTCATAATCATAGCGTGGTTTTGGGACGTTAAACCCCACAAATCAATTAATCATGTTGAGTATTCTTGTTCTTTTGGCTCTTGTTGCGCAATGAGCTTATCACTGCAGACTGGATTTTCTTTACTATCGCATACACGCTTTGAGCAAGAATACATAGCCTAGGCCCCAGCTATCACCTCTCGACGGGGGCTGTACGGTCTGTGGCATGGGTTACATTCACGATGAAAGTGGCTCTCGAACGAACTTAAACCTGGACGAGCATTATGGAATGACCTTTAAACAGAACGATCGATTTCATAACATTTATTGTTACAAGACTTTTTTCAGAGTTTTCGGTAAAACGGGATTGATTGCTCGACCGCGAATTTTCGGAAAAGGAACAGGATGTGTTGCTCGGTGGCCATGCTAAAGAAATTAAAACCTGAAGAAACTCTCTTGTATTTCGATAGAGAGGCTTGTTAAAGGGTACTGACGCCTAATTTTTTTTTGCTTCAAATGAATACCAAAACCTCAGGAGAGAGAATAAACATTTATTAGAGCAAGCGCATTGTGTGCCTAAAATCAGCGGCCTCCTTATTCCAGATGCCCCGCCGCGGTGGTCTAGTGGCTAAGGTACTCGGCTGCTGACCCGCAGGTCGCGGGATCGAATCCCGGCTGCGGCGGCTGCATTTACGATGGAGGCGGAAATGTCGTAGGCCCGTGTGCTCAGATTTGGGTGCACGTTGAAGAACCCCAGGGTGATAAGGTCAAATCAAACCTTATCAGCATTTGATCAGATTCGCACTTGCTGAGAGCCGTTTCTGTATTCAGAAGACTCGTGTACAAATGTAAACTCGCCTTAGAGAAATAGTATAAGTACCTGTTCAAAGAATAATGAACAGTCAAAATGATTCCAGAGAGCCCCAAACTAATGGCGTGCCTTAAATTATATTGTTTTTTTTTTCGGCACGTGAAAATTAGAGTCAAATTGAAGTGTGACTCGTTTTTACTTGCCACCTTGCTATAACTAGGATAATGCACTTTTTTGCGAAAAAAAAAGAAAAAAAACGCGATAATTGAAAGTTGTTTAGAAGGGGATGTTGTTAGCGTCATTAATGGAATTTTTCACGCGCACGAGCTTTCGTGCGTCAACGCGTGTTGCGAGCGTCTTCTTGCGGCCTAATGAGATGCGTTCTTTTGGAGCAAAAATGTGGGAAAGGAAGTGATGCAAAAGAGTAATTGAAAAAAACTTTTCAGTGAGCTTTATCGGCCACAAGAATACGTCTTGCGTAGCATTCGCGTGTCATTGTTCGCTCTTACGTATACAGAAAAGAACTGCGCTTGTGCGTTACGTATGTAGGGGGTTTCTCTTCTCCGCCGAGCATTTCATTTACGCTAATCCCATATGCCGGTGCCGACGAGCGCAGAATTGCTCGCCGGTCATGAACTCTCTGTCGCTGCTCTCGCAAACAATTCACTATACGTCATTCGAAAGTTTGTTCTAGCATACTGCCGTAAATAATTTTGTAACTTGACACACCCTTATTAGTGCTGCTGGATACAAAAATAAATAAAAGTCCAGAAGATTTCGAAAAAACGTCAGCGTTCATCCCGCACGTGACGTCACCATCGCCTTGTGACGATCGCGTCAACCTCTTGTCGAGGATTTCTCTTTCTTTGTTTCAAAGATATGTGGAGGTGGTGAGCTTTGTTTATACCAAATGTCAGCGTCCGCTTCTACACCGACGCGGATAAGTTGCTGTTGCCGAAATTTCGCAGTGACGTACTTCGATGTCGTAATCAAGGTGGCTTGCAGACATATTGAGAAGAAATGTACTTTAAAAAAAGCTATTTATACGTCGCCGCGCTTGGTTCATTGCGGCGCGTAAACGACTATCCCACGTCGGCTCTAAGCGTCGTTAGGGTTCACGTTTCGAGGTTCGCATTCAAAGTTCGGAAAGTTGGAGAACTCGCCACGCGTATGCAGGAATGACCGAAAATGACATTTTCTCTCGTGAGATGGCTATCAGCCACTCCAATGTCATCGTCGAAAGGGCCCCTTAACAACTACTGTAATGACATCGTCTAAAGGGACCCTTGACAAACCACTGCGAAGCCGTTGTTCCAAGGGCCCCTTAACAATCACTACAATGCCGTTGTCTAAAGGGCCCCTTAACAACCACTGCAATGCCGTCGTCTAAAGGGCCCCTTAACCACTCCAATGCCGTCGTTTAAAGGGCCCCTTAACAACCACTGCAAAGCGGTCGTATAAAGGGTGCCGTAGCAACCAATTAAATGCCGTCGTGTAAAGGGACCTTTAAAAACCACTGCAATGCCGTCGTCCAAAGGGCTCCTTAACAACCACCGATTAATTGATTTGATTGAAAAGGGGTGTTTAACGTCCCAAAACCACGATATCACTTTGAAAGACGCCGTAGTGAAGGGCTCCGGAAATCTCGACCCCCTGGGGTTCTTTAACGTGCACTCAGATCTGAGCACACGGGCCTACAACATTTCCTCCTCCATCGGAAATGCAGCCGCCGCAGCCGGGATTCGAACCCGCGACATGCGAGTCAGCAGCCCTAACAACCACTGCGATGCCCTTCATCTAAAGAGCCCCTTAACAACCTCTGAAAGTAGGAAGAACGAGTGCATTATTGTTTCTTGGCGTTTCCCGTCTTTTGCACCGGAATTCGTGACGGCAGCAAGCTGCGTGACGTCACGTGGAAATAAGCTCTCAATTGGTCCGTGCACAAGGGATACGAGTGGTGATTTTTTTTTCCTACCTGGTTTTTCAATTCAGTTGCACGCCCGTTTTGCCTTGTCTCCCGCCGCTATCGCGTGTGACCATCTGCATGATTTCATTTCGTTTTCTGGGTTTTGGACTGAGCAAACGGGGAGAACAGCGGGTATACATGAAAACCACAAAACACTGATAGGTGGTGGTGGTATAGTTGTTAGAAGAGGAAAAAGGCACCTAATTTCTGCAGCCCAGTAGGGAGCACGGTAGGGTGTCTACTGATAGGCTCAGCGCCAGGCCCGTAGTCAAGAATTGTTTTTTCTTGGAAAGAAGAAGGAGGTGGCAATTGTTAAAGGCCTTGAAAACCACCTATTTTTATTATACATTTCCAGTAAAACACCCTCTACCACCCGAGTCTCAAGGCGGCATACGGCGTCGTCCCCCAGGCTATGGTCTTGCTTAACACCTACCGCTGACAGTGTCCACGTGTATATTGAATAAGTGGCGACGGGGACATTGTGCCTTAACTATGGGTAGCGTATAGGCGAGAAAGAAAGCACTGTTGCTTCTTCAAACTCGGTGCGATGTAGCGGCTCTCTAAAAGAACGATGACGAGATCGCCTGATCGTATGGCCCATAAAGGCCACCGCCAGTCCATCAGTAACAGCTTTACGTGTTCAGAGATGGCAGACATTAGCGAAGGGCATAATAATAGTATTATTATGTGGGACTTAACGTCTAACCCAGAACTACCGTATGAGAGACGCCGTAGAGGAGTGCTCCAGAAATTTCGGCCACCTGTGATTCTTTTACTTTCACCTAAATTTGGGTACGTAGGCCTCCCTATTTTCTCCTCAATCAAAAATGCAGCCGCCGCAGTCGAGATTCGATCCCGCGACCTTCGGATTAACACTAGGGCGCCATAACCACCAGGCCACCGCTGCGGGGCATTTAGCAAAGGGCAGCATGTACCATTATTTGCGTGGTACCTCTCTTCCCCCTCGTGCTTACGTGTTTTGCCCGCCATTGTCAAATTCTTAATGCTGATTGTAGTTACGTCGCCGAGATCAATGTAACTTGGAGCAAATAAGGCGCAATACGAGACACTGCGTATTTCGTTTTTAAATGAATACGGCTTCGGCTGCTTGGAGACGCGAAAAGTAGTACGAACGTGTACTCATGCACTTTTGTGTGTAGTTTCGTTTCTAGCATTGCGAGCCGTACGTAGTTGCGTATTTCACGCCGTACGACTCGGTGGCATATAGCAGCGTCAATGGTGTGTTCGATGAGGTATTGGTGTGCAATTAGAGAGACACTGATTAGAGTGCGAAACACCGCTGCCACGTTGCTAGAAAAGGCTACAGACAAGCGCGCTCACAAGACGGGTAGATACACAGACAAATCAATTACTTAGGTCATGAAGGAAGTGCCTCCTTCATTTGTTCTGCGATACTGTGAAGGCAAGAGGCCACAATTCTCAAAGAGCAGCTTAGTGAACTGCGAAGTGACACTGCAATTTTTATAGAACCCATATTACCCTAAAAATGCGAAAAGAAAGAGCATCGAAAGGCAGTGTTGGTCAACACACATTCTTTCCGCGTTTAAAGTGGTCAATACCAACTATATGTAAGGCTTCATAGTTACTTTTCATCATGATATTACATTCAATTGCATTCATCACTTGTATCCATTTGTTCAAAGTGAACTGCGTGTTCTGTTTCACATTGCCGTCAACTCTACATTGCTTCCAAACAAACAGTTGAAGACAGAACCCCGTCGTCAGCATGCTCTGACAACCGGCTCACAATAAAAGAGAAAGATAAGATGGGTTCTATAGAGCAAATGTAGAATTTTTCGCCATCACGCAAGGGAGAGTCAGCGATACGTGGCTGAGGAGACCCGACAACGGATGCGGCCACCCCTCAGCAGACACGCTCTCTTCACCCATATATAGAAGAAGAAAAAGGCAAAGAGGCTTTGCAAATCCACGCTCTGCTCGAAAACCAGCTGCGGCTGGACGAGTTGTCGAGGTCTTGTTTCATACGTCATCCCAGAAATACAGCACGAGCCTGGGTACCTAGGGACACTTGTCGGCAGAAAAAAAACCACCCACCCGACGCCCCGCATAAAATACCCTCAAAAACACCACCACCTCTTCTTGAAGCCTCAGTCGTCGCGAGCCAACGGACTAGCTGCCCTCGTAGAGGAAGTTAGTATAGCGTGCAAAAAAGAAAAGAAAGAATGAATGAAAGAAATATAGAGAAAGCAATAAAGAGCTCGGTCTTTAGCTCCTTCAACCCGTGCTGTGGCAAGCCAGGTCCGGGAACGGAGCCAAGGTCTGAAGCTCGCCGCCCCGAAAATAACTCGCCTTGCTTAGCCGGCAGATCGACTGGCAAGAGAACTGCAACGGAGGCTTGTCGGGCGTGCTAGCCGCTAGGCCTATATACATCGTCTGTCCGTTCCTGGTGCTCAAGGCACGTCGTCTTCTCCTCCTCGGTTGTGCGTTCGCATGTATTTATTGTGTTTTTACTCGTGGTATGCTAGTTCACTGGTGGGACCGGAGGCCATTGCATGATCCTCACGCAGTGTTTCTACTTAGACACGCTGGTTGGAAAGTGAGCAACGGGAGAGGAAAGGTTCGCTGTTCTTCATCGCTCTGCGCCATCTTTGCGGCCTTCTTCTGGATGACGTGCGACTCCCGCTGTGTCTTATCTTCTGTCTATCGTTGCTCTCGATGACGTCACTAGACTCTGCGCAGGGATAGCGTCGTCTTCAACTCACAGCGTTTATCGTGTTTTCCTTTTCACTTTCTGGTTTTCTTTTATTAGCCGTCCCTATAGCTGTTATGCTCGCGCTTCTCTTTTGTGTGTCGTCGTCTCACGGTTCCCTCGAAGTCCCCGTGTTTCGGCACACCGCTGTGTCGGCACATTTCTTAAGAAAAGCGTCGAGTCGGCCTGCGTGAGGTAATGCTAGATGTGTGTGCAGATATAGTCGGTGTCTGTGAAGTCCCTGCGACAAAATTTACTTGCTTAAAGCAAATCTCTCAGCGGTCCCTTTCTTGTAGTCCTGGTACAGCGCTCGCTTCACGTTCATGCCTGGTGCCAAAAACAATATATTCTTCTGGTCATCAGGAGTTTGGGCATAAGGAACTCCGCCACGTTGTCAAATTTCGGTAATGCTGGCGATGTTAGCTAGTTGGAGAGGACGTAGTAGTAATATTACTCTTTACCAGTCAAAGTACGATTTAATGACAGAATTGACAACATTTAGAGTGTAGCATTCTACTCCACGAACTCAGTGAAAGTGCTCGCATCAGCATACGGCGTCTGTCTACTTTCCTCTGCATTCCACAGCGTATTTAACTGCAGGTGTTCCGCGATGTGATTAAGCTCCGCTCTTAGAAGCTTGACTTCAGGGTGTCGAGTCAAATCAAGTAGACCCAGTTCGACATTGCTTGCATTTTCTTGCAGAGTCTGCATGGCAAGGTGGTTCATCTCTTGCAGGCTGCGTTCACCTACATAGACATTCGTGGCGTTTACGTCGAAGTGCATGCGCTGCTGCAGTTTTCAAACGACGCCGTCACCGATTCCTGCCCCGGTGACGTACGTCGTGGAATCGGCGACCGTAATTCGCTGTTCCATCGACGCGAAGCACCAGAGTGATACAACCTCCATTGGCACCTCCAGGGAGCATTGAAAGAACTAATGTACTGAGGTTAGTTCTTCCGCTGCTCCCTAAAAGGCAGTAGTGATTTTTACACACGGACAACCACGCCAAGAAATCAAGGAGGTGCGAATATTTGGCTTCCTCTTTTCTGGATAATTACCATTCTGTGACCTGCAAGTCACAGACCGCTTTGTGCAGACTCTTCCACCTAAATTCCGCAAAAGGAAACGATAAATACTTAATCTCCGCGCTTGCTTGAGTTATACCAGCGGGGATTGATTAAAAGTGGCTAATACTAGCTGAATACTTACTAACGTTGGCTAACCTTCGTTCTTAGAGCTAATCGTGCTCACTGATGCTGCGTAATATACGCACAGATACAAGCACTCGCATTGAAAGAATAAAGGTAGATAAAAATGTCTTCCCCCTCTCTCGTCCCCCAGAAAAAACAATTTCTGGTGTGCCTCGTATTGCCTATTGCTGGCGTGGCACTGTTGACACCAGCTTCGTCTGAATTCATTGTCGCTCTAGTATTCGACCTGGAAGACTAGCGACAAGTAGTCGCAAGGGCCAAGAGGGCAGTTATGCCAGAGGGTTCCTGGACTAGGGAACCCTCTCACCTGAGTGGGATACCGGGCCTCGCTTGGAACACTGTTTCTAAATAAACGTTTATTTCTCTTCTCTCTATCTCTCTCTCTAGTATTCGAGTTGTTTACCTATCGTTCCCTCTTTATGCCCACTATCAAAAAATGTAGCGTTCAATAGATCCCGATAGAGCGCCACCTGAAAACGGCAAAGTACACTGACCCCCCTGCTTCTAGTGTTGGAGTCGCGACTGAAGAAAAAAAAAAGCCGCATGCGTGGCCTCGCCGCACGCTCGGCAGAGACCTGACATATGTGGCTTCGACTGTCGCCCGGAACAGCTGTGCATCGCTTGAGCGCATCGATGGCTTGCCTATACTGCGATGCCTGCGCAGCGTATGAGTTCGTCCACGCTTTGCGTTTTGTGGTCGTGTAACATTTCACAGGAAGCTCACAGCAAGTCTATGTTCTCTCTTTCTCTCTTTTTTTCTCTCTCTTCCACGACTATATTCGCCTCTTAATTGGTTTACTATTCATTCTTGTTACAGAAAGAAGAATACTGCAGAAATAACTTGCAATGCGTTTAAGCGCCAGCTGTTGATGCTGTGATTCAGCCGTGGATGTTAACCTTCCACCATGTCCTTCCGGATTCAGGAAGACTTCCCCACGTGTTATATCGCTGAAAGTGATACGTAGGAATGATGAGCAATTGCTGCCTCTAAAGATGTCTTGCATTTATTTGCTTTTGTTTTTCGTGGCCAGCGTTTTGTTTTAATTGACTCCATGTCCGTTTTTGACCAGACGGGTTTCCTTCCAACTATAGAACTAATCGCTGAGAAAGATGTGCATGTCTGGCGGTGGAAATTATTCGTGTTTCATTTTCTGTGTATACGTACTTTAAAAGTTGGCCTTTCCTACTCTTTTTTTTTCTTTATTAATGTGAATATAATTTGCATCATATTGACTCGTATAGGAATAACTTCAGTTCTAACATATTTCATATAATAATATACGTATGGTCGTCAGTAATATCAGATAGAATACCGAATTTGTTTTCCTTCAACGATTACTTGTATACAGATATGAACTTGACTAACTGAATCGGCTTTTTTTTTTATGCTCTGGCACCTGTCGTTTTTGGTAGGGGCCGGGTCAACCGCTGTTGCCGGACCAAATGTCCTCGAAATTGGGCGTTTCGCGACGCTAGGTGAAAAATATACCTTTCCCCTTCAGCGTTTAGTGTCACGAACATTTCTGCGCGAACTAAATGCGTTTAAGTGCTGTTGCTTTTCACAAGTAATTTCATTGTTCTATAGCTCATATTGTGCACGACTACCCGTGTGACGTACGTCAAGATCCTACTGAATTGCTGTAACTGCTGCGTTGAGTACAGAAACTTATCAAGGAGGATTAAAAAAAATCGCTGTAGTGAAAATGATTGCGCAAAGTGAAGCCGTTTCTCTGGCAAGATGTCAGCTGTGGCGGCCGTCTTACTAGGAGAATGATAAAGTATCACCGTTCAGTGATTAAAAAACAATTCTGCCATATCCACGAAGTGAATGATGATGAGTGGGCGAAGCTCCGGAGGTAAACCTGGTAAACCATGAATCCTCTGTACATTTTGCCCACTCGATTTTATTACATCGCTCCCCCTAGCGTACGTCGCCGCACTAAATCAAACGATTGCCTTCAACCAATGACACGCGCCATATGTGACATCATTCCTATTTTATAAGATCTCGCGTCTTTCATCAACTACAAGTACCGCTTTCTAGTTTATAACATCTTGCATCTTTTCATCATCAGCTACAAGTACCACCATCTAGTAAACACTACAAGAACTAAACGAGAGGTGGCTACATACAGGAGACGGTACCGCCATCTAGTGAACACTGCAAGAACTAAACTAGAGGTGGCTACATACAGGGGACGGTACCGCCATCTAGTGAACACTGCAAGAACTAAACTAGAGGTGGCTACATACAGGCTACAGGGGACGCACAGCCCACGCCCTAAGGAGCTTCGCCCCTAAAACGAGGCGTTTCCGTCGCACGCCCAATAAGTCTAATGTGGGACCTTTTTCGGGTCACATAGTGCTCCAAGTGAGTCTTACAGTTACTAGTTTTCCTTGGTGAGCCTCTAATTGGAGGCAAAGTTCTTTGAAGATTCAGTCATCCATACTCGTTCCTGTGTTATTTTGTCGGGAACAATTACTTTAACATAGAACTAACGTAGCATTTACAAAACATATCAAATCCACTTGATCGTTAAGTGAGGACTATCAGAAAAGAGCATGTTTCAGCCATCTTGGCAGTGGCAAAAGCTGGCTTCACTTCTGCCGGCAAGGCATTGCGGGAGCTTCCACTCCACTAATCCTCCTTGGGATTAATTCCTCGGAAAGTTGCCGTTTTGAATAAAGTTGTTTCTCTCTCTCTCTCTCTCTCTTATCGTCTTTTTTTGAACTCCTTATGGAAGCGGTCCGAGGCTGAAACGGGCCGTGTAGTAATTGTGGCCCCACAGCAAGATGGAGCCTTGCAGCACGTGCACTTAGCCTTTAAGCAGCATTGCGCTTGTGTTTGCGAGCCCCTCGAATATATATATGCACACGTGTCTGAGGCAGCTGGCGTCTGTTATGAGTAATCGGCATGCGTTTCTGAGCGCCGTGGTTTGCTTTATGTTTCGTTTTAGAACACATAAGTGCGCTGCGCCGATATGACGCATTACTGCAAAAACATTCGGCTTCGTTCCAACGTGCGCAATATAAAACAGCTGTTGTCCGCGACTTCCATCTATTGTTCGCCGGGCAACTCTTTTTGTTTCGTTTTATTTCTACAGTTGGCTTGTGAGTTACGGATTTTTTTATTATTCCAGCTTATCCTTTTCGCTTCCACCTGAACTCGCCACTAATACTCATTTCCTTCTCGTTCGCTGTTGTAATAAAAAAAATGAATGCCTAAGGAGTCATTTCTCGTATTATTTTGTGAGAGTACGATTGTGTGTTTCAGCGTTCTTTTACCATGATTCAGAAGGTCGTGCATAGTCTGCAGGAACAACATGCCATACTGCGCAAGGTATGTGCGACACAGATCATTCGCCACTATCCTCGGCAGCGACTAGTGGAGTGCTGCTCCATAAAATGATAGTGTCTCTTGGACTTTGGGTACTTTGGGATGCTTCTCGCGATCGCACAATCAATTGCGGTGCCTCCATTACGTTGGTGGCTTTGCGTAACGAAACAACGGATCCGTTATTTGTGGAATGGAACTTATATGTAACAGCCTTACGATGCTTTTCTCTGAATCATCCAATGTTTCCCGTAACGTCAGGTTACAGCGTCGCTTTCCCTCTCCTTCACTTGGGGTATTACAGTGTTTTGTCACGTAAACACATAGACAGACTGTACGAAGCCCTCAAACTCCGACTCTGCTCCCCCCCCCCCCCCACTCATAAAAATTTGTATATGCATAAAGGTCAGTAATGTCAGCCATCAAAGTGATTTCAAATCAGCAGTACCGTATTCCTTCTTAAACATATATACGACGAGCAAGTCTCGCTGATGCTGTTTTTGCTGCTTTTCAACACAAGCCAGCGCAAGTGCATTATCTGGGCCTGCTGTTTGTTTTAGCAGTGCCTCTGTTTCATTTGCATATGCGGATGTCTGTATATCTTACAGGTTTTGTATACCCATTACACACGCTCGGTCAGAGAATGATGTAGCGTCACTTGATCTTCCTGGTTGCTCGATGCAAACCGATTCGTCCTTTTCTTGAATGGTATCGTCGATGGTTGCGTCGCTGAATGTCGCAGCTGGCATTTATTTAAATTGGGGTATATTTTGAAGTGGGCACGCGCAACCTGATATATGCAAATATTCGATATTTAAAATGCGAGGCGCTTGCTTCTGATACGACGTGCTGGGACTTCCCATATATTTTGTGTTCAATTTGGATACTTGAATGCGCCTAGCATTCCTTTTCGTTTGTCGATGTCATAAATTCGTTAAATGTGGCGCTCTGTCTTCTTGAAGCACTGATGCAGTGCACTTGTGGAGTGCTATGAAATGGCATGCTCCACTATAGTGCCCCATGCCCCGTTTCACGAACTACAGCCCGTCCTCTGAGCTAGAAAAATGAACGCTTGCATCGTACCACTGAATGTCCGTATCAAGCAAAACGCAAAAATATAGACAAGGTGTCGTCTCTTCCTCTGTCCTTGTCTATATTTTTTGTGCTGTTTTTTTACTTCCCAAGTAAGAACGATGCTTTTTGCTGAGCTAGAAACGTAGACCGTCTACCGTACGGTCAAGAACTGAGACACGTGCCTGACATCACTACTCCGATCATAAGTTTTGAAGCTTGATCAAGAGACATTGTGAACTAAGGGCGTGGATGCATTGACGTGGACAATTCTAGTATAAGCACATGACCTGTCCTCGCCATCTTGTGTGCCTCGGCGAGTGCCCTGCCGCGAACTTCCGCTTGTTTCCCCCATGTAGCACTTGTTTGCGGTCATCTGAACAAGTCTGATAAGCGTTGCAACGTGTGAGGAGATGGCCGGTTGTGGTACATAGATGAAATACATGAATAAGTTCTCGTCCAACCGAAGTGACATGGCTTGCATGTCGTCAGCGCCACCGGTAGTACAGACTCGGGAGAAAGTTGCGTGGCATCAGAGGAGGCTGAGGGAGAGTTGGCTTCTGCGGAAGCGACTCGCTCCAATGCCCACCGACACCCAAGACACTCACCACACCCTGTCTTCTCTGCCTTGGCCGTAGGGACAAGTCGCCTAAGATTGCCTCACACCCCTTCCCGTCCACGGCCTAAAAAAAACTTACAACGATGAAACCGAGGCGTCGAGCCAACAACTCAAGCGTCCCCGAGTTTGCTTGGCGAACTGGCACATTATACCACCAGGCTTGGCATGGCGTGACAGGAGTAAGCTTCGTTTCTATTTTGTTCTTGCCACGAATTTTCTTTCGAAAGGGTTAGGTTGCCTAGCTCTTTCAGACATGAAGTTGCTCTTTCCATGTTCTCGGGTGAGCAGTCGAAATTCAAATGCTCTCGCAGAGTGCTAAGCGGGCTGTACGTGGGATGGAGACATCTTGTCGCCATGCCCACTGCATCGGATCACCGGCAACCGGAAAACCGAAAACGACATGCAGGTTACATCCTTACCCGGTGCACAACTTGCACTCTGTAGCGGATGTAAAAAAAATGGAGATGGCGGTGGTGTTGGTAGGTACTTTCTGTGAGGGTGGTTCCAACCTAAGGTTTGCAGAGTGCGGATAATATCTCGCCGTAAATTTCTAAGCTTTTCTCGTTTCTTTCGTTCGGTACGTCTGTATGCGTTAGCGAGGTTAGCTCTGACTTAAATCAGTTGGGTTGCTCAAAAAGTTTACAGTAGCCGTTCGTTTTGCAACGATTCGATGAGCAGCAACGGAGCTCTTCAACAGGGGCTGGTTTAAATTCTTGATTTCTACAAAATTCGAGACGAGTATCATTTTTTTTTTGTTCACTGACTTTATAGTGCCTGCTAGTGTTGACAAAGCACCATGAAAAAAAAAAGGTCTGCATTTTTGGCACAAAACTTGTCGCTGCACAGTTCCTAAACCAACTGGGTCGTCCACCTGAGCTATTGCGACTTATACAAGCAATCAATGATTTATTTTATTGAACTCGAAAATATTTAGTTTAATGGTTGACTCACAGGCCAAATATTGCATGCAAACAGGTGCTAAAAGTGCATGGTGTGATACCTTTCTTCAACTACTACCGCTTCTTCTGCGCGTATGTTAGATATAAACTCAGGTCAAGTAATTTTACATTCACTGGCAGCTCGTGTGTCACGATATAGATAATCGTCGGCCATTATTCAGTCTAACACAAGTGCTATTCAGGCAATGAATCAAGTACCTTTCCATTCAATACAGCTAAGAGCAGTTACTTCTAGCGATTTTTGTAGGTAGGTCGTTGAAACATGTCTTTTTACCCTCCGAGATCGCGACAGAGTTGCGACGTTCACGTAATCTCTGAAGCCACGCTTTCGCTCGTGGCGCGCTTGTTCCGATTCCCGCTGCGCCTCGAGTCGGCGTTGCTCATGTTTATGTAGTCTGCGTGTCGCTTCGCTGGCTTCACAGGCTAACTTATGTACTACCCTCGTCCTACCAAGAGCAGCAGCAGCAGCAGTCTACAACGTTCATTCGCGTAACTCATGTAGTGCGGCAGCGCCACGCTGTGGACGCTCTCGTAACCCGCCACGCGCGACGGATAAACCCCTGCGGTGGCGTCGCACGTGGTCCTTGGAGAGCGCTGCTTTCGCTTTTCTTTTCGGTGTGTAGAGTTATGGAAGAAATCTCTTGCGCATTGCTGGACAGCAAAAAACAAAAAAAAAACAAAAAGACGGTGGTATGAATGATAAACACAGTATAGGGGTACCAAGATCATCAAGGTAATGTGTGGTGGTGGTCAAATTTTATTGGAGACTTGCAGGTTGCCGGCCTGTCCTGTAGCCTAAAGACCGTCCCAGTGCTCGTGGTGAGTCATAGAACACTGTTGCTAGAAGTAATTCTGAAAGATTCAAAAGCTGTGAACATGGCGTGTCACTGGTGCCAACGTTTTACCACAGCTGCGTATGTATGTATGTATTCGTTTCTACGAATCTGCCATTGTTGGGACGTTAGTAATAAAGGACGCTGAATAACAGACGCGGTAACCAGCTCCCCGTTTCTGGCAACCAGCCACTGAGTGCGCATGCTCCTAACTTCATCCCTCTCATCCCCTTTAGAAGCTCGCTCCTTTTGCTTGGGGGGGGGGGGGGGGTGTCTCTCGTCGTTGCGTCGGTGTGTACGCTAGTGCTCATTCCACCCGCTAGATGTGCAGCTGTGCTCTTCGTTTCGAGAGCGCTCACTTGATGGCGCGCCGCCACTCAGGCGACAATCACTCCACTCTCTGCGCGTGCTCTAGTTTGGTAAGAGACCGCTAGGTCGCCGCGACTATATATAGCGCTCGCTCTCGGTGCGCTTCCTCTCTTTTTCGCCGAACATGACTTTGCGCGTCGATACCGCTATCCACCGTGGACGCCGCAGAAGCCGAGGTGGCGGCGCCGAGGGCTCGCAGTGTGGCTGAAGCGCGGTCATGCCATCAGGATCCTTCTCTCACTTCCCATTACATTCTATAATTCAAGATCATCTGACTTTGTACCTTTTGGATCACAAAGAAATTATACCAAAAGGAAAACATTCCTCTGAGCTTATGTAGTTCGTAAATAAGCTCTTGTACAAAACGTATATTCAGCATCAGTCAGTATGTAACTATCTGTATACAGCACATCATATGTAAACAATAAACATTGGGTGTATAACGTGTATATACAATCACACCGCAACTTTCGTGTGACGCCTTTATATGATGATGATGATTGAGCATATTTACAGATGATTCGCGGTTTACCGGATTTAACCTCTGGAGCAAGCTCCTTCATCATCCTTCGCTTAGTGGATATGCAGCCATTTTATTTCTCTCTCTCTCTCTCTCTCTCTCTCTCTCTCTCTCTGTCACATCGGTCTCGGGTGTCCTGCGAGTGCGTCAGCGCCGCGCTGAGTCGTGCCACGCAACTAGGCACTCAACAGTGGTAGACGACCGTCAGGGCGGCCGTCGCTGCCAGACCGGCGCTGCTCGGCTCTCTTGAGGCTCAAACTGGGTCAAGGGTTTCCGGCTGTTTCGCCTCGCTCCGCTGCGCCGCCGATCGCCGCCTCCCAACGGACGCGTGTATTAGGTGGACGCGTTTAGTGCAAGCGCGCTTCGGTGTTGGTCTTGTCCGTACAACGTTTCTTTTTTTACTTTTTCTTTGTTTTGGCGTCGACGGTTACTCGGTCGGTCGCAACTTCCCTGCACGGGGTGCTGAGTAAGAGCGGGAGTGAGAACAGCGCGCTGGTCTGGAAAGTGCGTGCGGAGACGCGCCACATACGGGGCTGTTTTTATCGTAATGCAATTCGTCCTGTGTGCTCTTCTATCACAAATAATGCGTCACCTGTCATTGCCCCTTAATCAAGGCCCTACCCAAGAGCATTTTTCGGTGGGGTGTTTATAGGTAGAACGGGCTAACTTTGGCAGCTGAGGGTAAATGTCAAGGCGTATATATACTTATATGGGTACTGACAACGTTCTTCGAGAGCGAGTTTACCCTGCCGTACAAATCGCCTGTATACAGGCAGGCTCGGCAAATGCTGATGGAATATTTTGTTTTGATAATAATGTCGATTTTCTTCCGGCAAACCTACCGATATCGACACTAACTTGACGTCAGGCTACAGTACTAATCCTGGTGACATCACGCAGCAGTCTGGCAAGTTGTGATGACGTCAAGCACCAAAACACAAAAATGGCGGCTTGCGTCGCCTTGTCGATAGTCTGCTCGCGTCGTGCGGTCGTGTGGTTCGTTCGTCGTTGACTGTGCGACATTCGCCGAACTTTTGGCGCGAAGCCGACGAAGCAGCCGATAGCAGAAGCGACTCGCGGGCGAGGATACGTCACGAAAACTTGCGCGTCCGCATACTATGGCCTGGCGGCGCTGCTGATCCCATGGCGTGACGTCAGGGTGCAGTAGGAACCGAAACTAGCTTTTGAAAGCATGCTGTAATTAAGTTTTGAGGCTGCACTCATGCTTCTTGATACATTTCCTATGTTCTCGGGTGTTTGGCCTATCGTTTGATGAAAAAAAAAAGGAATGGCAAGTGAAAAGTTTTGCGTCAGGACCCATTTAAGTATAAACTAAATGCCAATTAGTGAAAAATATTTTCGGGATGATTAGAACTCCGTCGACTCCTCTATAGTTACGGCCCTGTCTGTAATTATTATCATTTCATCCTGTGTTCGAAAGTGCAACTTAGCTCTCCCCGCCGGGGGCGTCTCTATGAAAAAGCGGCAAGCGGTGGTTTTGCGACTTGCTGTATTTGCTTGGATACCATTAGCACTGGAGAAGTGGGCGTTTTGCACTGCTTATCACCTTCTGCAAAAATTTTATTCAGTGTTGAAACATGTTGGCTGATGTCACATTGTATTGGCTAAGATGTCCATATTTGGATGAAGTTGCCGATGATGTCTAAATGTATGTAATTGATTATGTAAAGTAACTGAAAAGTGCCGCCCGTTACAGTCTATCGTATAGATGACACCTCAACAAGTTGGCACAGGGATTAGGTAACAGAAATAAGAGACATCGGTAAAGAAAAGACATGAGAATAAAAAAAAAAGAAGTTCGGTGTTAGCTGCGTAATAATTGTGTGTTGGCTCGTGTCCGACAATGCCATCTTAACAACGTCGTCTTAATTGAATTTCAGTCCAGTGATTATGTCGCACTTACAGAGACAAGAAACCGGGTTTGTTGGCCTATATGTTATATTATCTCGCTTGATTTACTTAAACAAAACAGGGTTCTGCCTGCGACGTACTTGTTTATGATGTACGCTGCAAAAAGGGCGAGGGTAAGGGGTGGTTTACCTTTAAATACTATCAGGTTTGAGTACATGGTTCCAGCTTTTTTTTCACTGCGCTCTGTGTCAAAACGTGGCCTCGATCAAACCAAACCCACGCCCAGGCATCAGAACGCAGTACCTAGCCATTGCAAGCTATCACCTTCGGGGTATCGTTCATTATTGTAAGCTAATTATGATGACGTATTATTGTAAGCTAATTATGATTTTTTTTCTCTTTCTACCCCCTCTTTCTTGCTCCTACTTCCCCGCCCCCAGCGCTGGGTAGCAAACCAGATGCCAACATCTGGTTAACCTCCCGGCCTTTCCTTTCTTACTCTCTCTCTCTCTCTCTCTCTCTAAATATGATCATCACAATAGACAAATGCTTGCGTCTCAATTTTTTCTTTATCCTATTTTTTTCATCGTTCGCAAAAATATCTCGCATCCTCTCGTTGAGAGCTACAGAGAACGAGCGAGTGCTATAGTAGGAAACGGCAAAGACCGCGTGATTCGAACGCACCCGTGGTTCTCTGTCTTTTACCTGTGTTTGTACGTGTCTCGGTATCTCGCGTAATTCGAGAGCTACCGTGAAGAAGAGAAATATGAGGAGCACCTGCAAACGAGCACATAATCACGCCCGCGCATAGGCGATAGAATTACGCGGCAAGCCGCGTGACCAGCCGCAGTCCAGAGTGCCTGTCCAGTTGAGAGAGACAGCAGAGGCTAGCCTTAGCCGAGGTTCGGCGCTCATTTACGTAAACCGGATGCTAGTAGCCCATTCGCATCGTACACCTTTCGGACGCGGTTGTGAGAAGCTTTTAATTGCTCGCGCGCTAAGCCGGAAAGTGGTGATTAGCCAAAGCGTGCTCCGGAACACTCGCCGCAAGTCCTCTCCGCGTGAAGCGATTGCGGACAACCATCTTCGCGCACGGAACGAGAAGCGATAAGGGCACCTTTATCCTCCCTTGATGCCTTTCTTACACGCGAACGATCCTTTCCCGACATGCTTCGCGCGATCTAGAAGTATCGTCGTCGATATTGAGAAGTTGTTTTGCCTCCGAGATCCGTTGAAGCACCCAATCTCTGAGGCCATACGGGCTCCTCCATCCCTTGAACGAAGGCTGCAACAACTTCTGGCGTGCTTCGCGCGTTCTTCAAGTCACATTATCTGTCTCGGCGCCTATGTTAAGGACCTCTATCGGCTCTTAGATTAGTTAAAGCTTCACGAATTTGTTTGAACTTGGACTCGCCGATCTTTTGGTGTTTTTTTTGCATAGAAATGACCTGCACGTTTATTCGACCCAATTAAAGAAATACTGAAATTATCGCTAAAGCTGCGTACGGTAATCAGGTTTGTTCAGCTTGCAACTGTGGTGACAGTACTAGCATATTTGAGGGGTTTGAATTACTTCCCTGATAACGAAGAATCGATACCCCATAGTCCATACAAATGCAAAAAGACGACAGGGCAGAAAGGACGTTGCTTTATTTTTCAGAAGCCATTTTTTTTCTACTTTCGGGGCTATCCTTCACAGATTTCAGTCATCGTCGACCCCCCCCCCCCTAAGTACGAAAGTCATGCAGGGGACTACTGTGGGAGCTTTCATTTGAATTGACCTCCGTCAACCATGTGTACTCTAAAGAATGTCACACTGCGTCAGCACTGGTTGCCTTATCGCGGTCTTGATAGACAGCGTTAGTCAGGCGACCGCTATAAAGATGGTGGCACTGTAGTCATTCACTGAAACACTGCCGCTGCAAAGATGTAAGCTTCACCCTTAAGACAAATAAATTTAGGAGCCCTAACAGGAAATGAAGGCAAGTGAGGCTTATCGTGTGCGGGTGCGGCATACCTTGTTTCTTTCTTTCAATCATTTTGCGCAATGCACACGTCTAGCTCTTTATTTACTTCATGCCCGCAAATGGACCGGCATTCACGCACCTGTAGCAGCTGTAGGTTCTGCCGTACGCTTTGCACTGCCGGGTTTTAGAGATGATAGTCCTTGGAATACTTGAACGCAGAAATTTTGGTCTGTCTATCTGTGAGTGTGTCTCTCTTTTCTGCTGCTGTCCCTCAATTCGATGGAATGGCGAAAGGTTCACCCTTCCCTAAACGACCAGCCATCTTGATCTGGTTTCGGCGTTCATACGTTCTGACATTGTCAATCAAAAAGCAACTATTAGGCATATTAGAGGCGCTACGTCAGTACATAAATGTTTGACAGTGTGTATTTTTGTCTATTTTTATTCAGAAAATCCATAGATACGTAGTTCGAAAGACCGAAGTGTTTATTACGCTTCGCTGACCATGCGACGCTATGAACAAAAAAGCGGCTGTTTCTACGCTTTGCTAAAAAAAAAAAAATCAGCCGCTTTAATTAAAGCTCAAGCCCAAAACGACCTGTTGTTGTCCCTAAGGTGGCTTGAAAAAAACTTTATTGTCCCCTACCAGTGATTCTGCGTTCTGAAACGTTTGTTCACCTTACTGCTAGATGGCGCAATATCTCAAGGAGCATGCCCAGACAGAAGACTCGTCTTTCGACGCCCTTTGCAGCGAAGCGCGGAAATAAGCGGCCAATTTTTTCAAAGACGACAATTTTCCGTGGGATATCTTGAAGGGACCGACAACCTATTTTTATGGTGAATTTTTTTTAAACAGAACAGAAAGCTTACCGATCAGTGAGTCTAATTACGTAATAGCTACTTGGAAAACGTCATGAAACTTTTGTAATCAGAATATTTCTATCTACGGGAGTTATGAAGTCGTATAGTAACATGCTGCTAACAGCGAGTGCGAGCGTGTTGGCTTAATTCGGCTTTGTAAGTACACTTTATATCTTCAAATTGCACCTAAATGTAACAAAAAAACTCATCATGTGGCGCCGCCTGGCGGAAGAGAGTTGAAGCTGTTTGAACATAGTCGCGTAGCCTGAGCCTTTCATGTGGGCCAGTCCTCAAAATTAGAGTATGTACATTATTTAATGCGCATGCGCCGCAGCTCGATCTGGTACACTGGTGGCCGCGATGGCAGCGCCACTTCTGACCATGCAACTCCTTTTACGTCGTAAACAGTGCAGAACTGAGTGGAGCTAGATAATAATCTAATCTACATGCTCTAATTTTAAGGACTGGCCCGCATGAAAGGCTCAGGCTACGCGGCTATGTTGAAACAGCTTCAACTCTCTTCCGCCAGGCTGCGCCACATGATTTTTGTTACCTTTAGGTGCAGTTTGAAGGTATAAAGTGTACTTACAAAGCCGAAAGAATGCTGGAATCTGTACCGATAATCCATGGCCTTTTTCATTCCACTAGCACCTAATCACACTTTTTAACCAATTGTCGCTTCTTTTAAAGCAGAATATTTTTGTCTGTCTTTCTGTCTGACTGGCTGTCTGTCTGTTAGTAGCACAATTCAGCCACGCGGTCAAAGTTTAGGCACTTGCTGAACGCCAAGTCATCTTGAACTGGTGGCTTCGTTCATTTGTGGGTCAAAAAGTAAATAATACGCTGATATGATGGACATTCCCAATACGGTAAATAATACTTGGTGTGTTTCTTTACTAGAAGATACGTATATACGTAATTCAGAAGAACTTATTTTGTCTTAGAACTTGCGATGTTCCTTTACTAGAAGATACGTTTATGCGTAATTCTGGAGAACTTATTTTTTCTTAGGCTGCACTGAAAATTTGTTGCTATGAACAAGAACGCCCTCTGCCGACGATGTGGTGCTGCATGCCACCTGGCAGTGGTACGAGTTTATGTGCGAGTTCATTCTGCACGAGTTTATCTTTCCCGACGCCACTGCCAGAGTGTCCATATCTCACGAAGCGTCATGTCTCACGTGGACGAGATCATGACTGTAGTACGGCTGGCAGAAGGCTATTGTCCTTCGGTGAGATTAGCAGCACCCATTACGTGGCCATTTTTTTTTGCATACGATGTCGAAATAGACAAGTTTGTAAAGTTTTGCTTAAAAGGTTTGATGTCTCGTTCCAATCCCTAAGCATGCACTGCGTGTGTTGCTCCGGGGATGCCTTCAACGATTGCGCCTTTAGGTGTTGGAAATTGTTGATCACGTGTGATCTGCTTTTATGAGCCTCGCGATTTCGAGGATCTTTTCGGTGATTTGGTCGTGCAATTTCCGGGGAAGGGGTCGGCACGCCGGTCATAGGAGAGATATAAATTTATGTCTAGAGGCTTCCTTCCTGGGCGACCGACAGATGAAAAAAAAAAGAAAATAAAGCGGGCGGAATCTCAGAAGCCATAACTTGAGATAGTCCACAGAGTCCTATTACTGTTGGGCAGGGTGAAAGATAAGGCGCCTGGAAATCATTACCTGGAATTCTCTTATCTCAACGGCTCTCTTGTAAGGCCTGCCACTCGTCCCATATAGCGGTTTTCTTATTCGTCTGAGGTACAGTGATTGATGCGTGTGTATGTAACGCTTGCCATAATGGTGACGCGCCTCCTTTAGGCATTCCGCCTCTTGCACACGTCATTTCTTTATGTACACGCATCTGGAACGCGTAATTCCATCATGATTGTAACATAATGTTTTCATGAATGGCTGCAACTTAGGACGGAATGAGCAAAACAAGATGATAAGGAGTGTCGCGCGACAGGTGTGGCACTAAACTTCCAACTGTTCATTTCGCGACACACGGGACATGTGTTGTACTCGCTGCTACAAACAACAAACGCGGAGCTCACGAATGGCGTACTGGTCTGACTGACAGACCAACATAGATTTCGAGAAAGTTTTGCGACGGCGTACTCCTACCTTATTCCACGTGTGGCGTGATTACACGCACGCTTGACATTTCCCGCACGCTTTAAATTCAGCACTGCAGAGCCCTTGCACTGATAAACGGAAGAGTGACCTGTGTGCATGCACCCGTCCGTCCCGAGCCTTCCCCACGACATTCTAGGGGCCTTTCTCAATAGTGTGGACAATTTCGCGGGCAGAACAGCAACGAGAAGATAATGGAGCAACATCATCGTATATATCCACCTGATATAATCGAATTGTTATCAACGTCACAAGTACAGTTTAAACCGATACATCCCACCACCGAAGCAATAATACGTAAACTTCGGCGCATCTATCTATCTATCTATCTATCTATCTATCTATCTATCTATCTATCTATCTATCTATCTATCTATCTATCTATCTATCTATCTATCTATCTATCTATCTGTCTGTCTGTCTGTCTGTCTGTCTGTCTGTCTGTCTGTCTGTCTGTCTGTCTATCTATCTATCTATCTATCTATCTATCTATCTATCTATCTATCTATCTATCTATCTATCTATCTATCTATCTATCTGTCTGTCTGTCTGTCTGTCTGTCATTCTGTCTGTCTGTCTGTCTGTCTGTCATTCTGTCTGTCTGTCTGTCTGTCTGTCTGTCTGTCTGTCTGTCTGTCTGTCTGTCTGTCTATCTATCTATCTATCTATCTATCTATCTATCTATCTATCTATCTATCTATCTATCTATCTATCTATCTATCTATCTATCTATCTATCTATCTATCTATCTATCTATCTAATCTCCCCCTGAAACATGATGCAGCATGCAGTGGCGTCGTCACTTTTTTGTGACAACGACGCAGCTTAATGGGTTACTCGCAGCGATTCTCCCTCTTTTGCGTGGGCGCACTGACAGCCCAAAAACCTTGGCGCCACTCCTTTCAGTGAAGCGCCGGCCCTTTTCAGCCTCGCCAACGTGTCGCAACAACTGTCGCGCCGCGCCCACGGGCTCGTCAATTGTAACAACACTCGAAGGTGGGCGTGACTAGGGAACCCAATGTCCAAACCCCCGAGCCCGAGTCCAGAAATGTTGCCATAGCAAAGACAGCCTTTGTAGAAGAAAGAACGAAATACTTTGTCCGCGCAGATCTCTTGTCATTAGAAGGGTCAACACCGCTGTTGGTTTTTATTCTTCCTTTGAAACCTTCATGTTCTTGGCTTCAGACGATGTTCCATTACCAATACTGGACATTGACTAAGTAGTAGGTGGCTTCTTTATTACGTTTTACAAGGTAAGACTACTAGATTAAATATATAAAATAAAATATTAATATGAATTAGAAAAAAATATTGTTTATGACGTATTTAAAACCTACATGGTACTGCAACTCGAGAGAAGCGAACTTTTCTTTCCTTTCATCTCGTAAATCTTATGGCGATACTTTTTTTTGTTATCGATAAAAGTGTTACTTCAGTACCGTGATGGGGCTTGACTGAAAATAGTGTGTTAATGAGCCTCCTTTCCGAAATCTGCACCGTCCTTACAGGTGTGGGGGGCCAAGATAGTGATCATTTTCCGGCAAAACTTGACTACGAAGAAGGCGTTGATGTGTGAGCGTATCAGAGACTACAATGGACACACTGTGTCGCCGTGTGCCGTATGTATACGTGCACCTCACATTAATCCCACATGTCAAGAGTCTGTGTTGGTGAAGCGAAAGCTTACGCTATCGAGTAAATGAATTGCTAGAAGGAGTTGGGCTAAAATGAATCGTCGAACAGCAATCGCAGCTTTCTCATATTTCGAAATGTCCATATGTTTAATTGAAGTGGCTGATACTTGGTATAAAGGATTGCACCGTGACAAAAGCGAGCAATATATTTACCGCTTCGGTCGGGACGCCGCCTCTGTCTATTTCGGTGTGTAACTTTCGTACATCCTATCGAACGGTCCAAGATGCTATAAAAAAGGAGATGGCAGCAGTTACAGTAGAGGCAATGCATGCGTTCGCATTTGTTGCACACAAAAAAAAAAAAACCGTTCAAGCTCTCTGGCTTAGAGAATGTCCCGTCTCGAGTTGGCACTATATAGTACCACTCATCTCGGCGCCCTTATGCAACTCGCACAAAATCGAGGAATTCCGGAGGAAGGGCGTCTAGGTTGCGACGAAGAAACGAAAGAAGCAAACCAATTGAATAACGGCTCAGTTCGTTTCCGCGGCGGGAGAAGTGTGTAAGGGAGAGGAGGCGCACTTTAACAAACGACTCCCCGTACAAATGTAACGGTCCCGATCGAGCTACCGAGAAAAGGGCCACGTCCGTACGACGCAGTTGCGCAAGACTGCTGAGGGGTTTTGTAATTGATTGCCGGGTACAGGTCCGCTCTCTTGGCCGAGCAGCGAACCTTGCTCCCTTGTAGCGCTTTGGGAAGTCCGTGCGCTTACAAGCGCGTTGCCTTGCGAAACCGTCGCTAGTGTCTGACCAGCGACGCCGCTATGCTGCACCCTCATCTTCCTTTCCTTGCTGCGGCGACGACGACACACACACACAAAAGTGGGAGAAAGCGTTAAAGACTACGAAGCAACGCTGGGATGGCGTCGTCTTGTCCCGACGCTCGCAGGCGCCTGACTGGCCGGGACCCGCCGGACCGAGCGGCGCGGTGCGACGCGGATTGATGCAGCATCGATTTGCCATTAGCCGACGCCAGCGACGCCGAAGGCGGCACACTGCCTTCTTTCATCCCCCTTCTCAACCCAGGCTTGGTGACGACGCTCCACGCCGACGCCGCCGACCCGCTCGGCCTTCCTACCGTTCGTGTAGCCTCGCCTCCTCTCCTGACCCGGCGTCCCGATTTTCACTTTCCCGAACTCCCTATACACCGCGCCCTCTCCCTTCTTTGCCGTCTCGCTTCCCAGCGAAGCGAAGGACGAGCCAGCGTTCCTCGCATTTCCTCCTCCTCCCTTTGCTCTCTGTCCGGGATGGGACGGTGTGCTTCGTGGAGGGAGAAAAACTTTCTCCCCTTCGCTTTATTTTTCTACCTGTTTACTCCCGACTTACTCCCCACTCTTTATTGCTTTCTCGGCCTTCCCTTGACTTGCTTTTGTGTGGACAACATTTATATCGAGTTTCTTTTTTTTTGTATACCCTTTTCTGCTTTCTTTTTCCTTAGGACGCAGCCTTCGTTCTCGTCTTCGCACCACCATCTTGGCTCGGTGGCGAGGCTGTTTTTCTTGTGGCAATTTTTCTGCTGTCGCCAGCTTGTTGGGGGTGAGTTAAGCACCGGATACGTCGGTCTGTGCGTCGCCAGCGAAGCAACACTTAATTCCAAGCCAATCTATCGTGTTACGGCTCACGTTAGTAAATAAACGTCACTCTGTCCATATAAGGTAACTTCTTCTTGCTAATATATAATGTATGCTTATCAACAGTCTACGGTCAAGGCCTGGCTTTAAGAGAACGTTATTAAAACTGCTGACACAGCTCCTGTGTGCTGACTACTTTTGGGACCACTAACGGTTTCGTGTCGCTATGCAACTCAAAGAGTACCTGAAGTTCTACGACGGTGCTTTGCTTATTCAGGCTTCCACTGATGGTTTCGTGTCGCTATGCAACTCAAAGTGCACCTGAAGTTCTACGATGGTGCTTCGCTTATTCAGGCTTCTAGCTTTTCCTTTATCATTTTCTTCTTGCTCTTCTTTTCTATATTAAGTACTTGTTTCGCCAGATCGGCATTTCACTGTCAATCTTTGTTATTCGTGTTCTTGTTTTGAAATTTGAAAATACTGGAAAGTAGACTACGTTATAGCCGGGTATCATTATATAATGCTGTTACTTCCACATTATATTATTTATATGTATTAGACAAACAAGATATTAAGTAAGAAAATAAGTAGTCGATGGCATCATGCAGGCAGACTATGCATGTCAGAAAATTTTCCGGGAAATTTCGCTCAAGTTCAGCGGAAAGAATGTATGCCAATATTCTTCACGCACATACGTATTAACGCTTGTCCTTATGTGACATCACGTTTATCATTACCGTTGTATTCATTTTAATAATTCTCCATCAGTCCTTACCGCGTTGATGGGACGTCGTCAAGAGCGCTCAAAATTTCGACTGCCTACACTTAACAACGCCCCGCTTAAGAAAATGTTACACTGCGTCGTCCGTACGTTGCTCCCGAGCTTCCACGGGAACGTTACCAGAGCGACGGACTTGATGCATTGTTCACTTTTCTTGTCGACCAGTCGAGCAACGCGAAACGAGTCGATCACGACGTTCTAGCGATTCACTCCTTCGCCCGTATCGATGTTTCATATCCTCTTATAGTGGGCTTCGCGGCTACCATACTGCGATTGCTACTTCTCCAGCACCCCCAATCCTCCCCTCGCTTTTTTTTTCATCTCCACTGCTAGCCTTCCGTGAACGACTTCAATGAACATATACCGAAGAGAATAAGTCGTTAAGCATTCTCACCCCGTCCTACTCCCATTGTTTCGAGTCCGAGTCGTTTAGTTGTCGACGGAGGTACTTCGGTTGCACCCGCTGCTTATTTTCGGTCGTGATGGTCACGTCAGAGACACTTTTGGCTTTGTTTTTTTATACTTCGAGGGACCCGCGAAATAGGGTCACAAAGGAGAGAGGGAGAAATTGAATAATGAAGTGCTGGTGATGTCAGCCTGGCCTGATATGCTTTCCCAGGTGTTGAGTGATGAATGTGGTATACAGGTTCATAAACACGTTACAGCGCTCCCGCGCACGCACACACACGCGCGCGTATATTACATAATAAACAAATTTTCGTTAACGCTCGTGGCCCACGAGAACGCCAGCGCCGCTTTTGTGACTGGTAACGCAGGTATGGTCCTTTGCCATGCGCCAAGAATATGGCTCAGTTCTAAGATCGTGTCATGTTGAAGGTACAGTGCCATCTACTGAGATTCTCTCTCTGAGGCGTATTGTCTTATGTGGTGTAAGCGTGTTTGATCTTGTCTGTTTAAGTTTTTCGGCATCTAGATAACAAGGACAGATGTAAAAATCCATGGGCTAAATGGACAATGACTACCGGAGTCCACGCGTTCTAGACGTTTGGTCTGGTTTGTGTACGCATGTTTGGCCTTGTCAATTTAAATGTCGCGGCATCTGGGTCATGAGCACAGATGTAAAGATTCCATGGGTTATATCAACAACTACCGGAGTCTGCGCATGCCCAGCCCTGTGCAGTAGGTCAACTTCCGCCCTCTATCGGGTGGTGCTTCCCCGTCTATGGTACGCATTTTTCGTGCTGCTATTTGCCCTCTTTCATTTCAACCTGTGGCCTTTTCTGCGTCCCCGAACCCCCTGCGAGTCGCGGAATATCGTCGACACTTCACCTATACACAACCAATGCCAGTATCTAAAAGGGACGGAGCAGTTCAATTCAACATTGCTGCATGGCAAGGTCGTCGTGGTCGTGGGTGTGACCGCCGAGTGGAGGGGCTGTGAAAGCAAAATCACTGAGAAGAATACTGATATACTGATACGGGCTTTTGTAGCATATATATATTGTCACGTAGCCAGGAACGACGCAGAGTTCTTGGGGAAGCTAGTTTTTTATTAGAGCGAACCTGTGCTCTGAAACGAATGCCAAAGAATGATAAATCCAGGTGGTGAAGGAACGGCCCACCGCGAAACGCTCTCCCTATCAAAATGAGATAGTCCGAGGGAGGAGGAAAACATGCACTTCGCTTGCGGCACAGTATGGGTGCGGCCCACAACAGATAGCACGATCGGGCGCAGCCAGATGTTCGCCACGAAACACAGACGAGAAGGCATAGTTCGCGGCATTGCCCCCCGCGAAAAAAAGAGCATCGGCCCGATGCTACTAATAAAAAAAAAGTAGTCAAGAAAAAGTCAGTCATCTGGCGTAGTAAGGCTTAAGCCTAACCACGTGGACAATTTCGGGCCGCGTGCGTCGTCGTGACATGCCATGGTCGCTGTCGGGGACAACCTCGTAGCTGAGTGGGCCTACACGTCGCTGAATTTTATAGGGCCCGAAATACCGACGCAGGAGCTTCTCACTGAGTCCGCGACGTCGAATAGGGGTCCAAACCCACACAAGATCACCTGGGTCATAATCGGCGTCGCGGCGTCGGAGGTTGTAGCGTCCGGCATCCACGAGGTGTTTGTCTGTTATGCGCACTCGAGCAAGCTGGCGGGCTTCTTCCGCGCGTTGTAGGTACCTTTGGACGTCGGTGTTGAGGTCATCATCTTCTACGTGTGGAAGCATGGCGTCGAGCATTGTCGTCGGCTGTCGCCCATAGACAAGCTCAAATGGGGGCAATTTAGTAGTTTCTTGGATAGCTGTGTTGTACGCGAACGTGACGAAAGGGAGTACGTCATCCCACGTCTTATGTTCAACGTCGACGTACATAGACAGCATATCCGCGATCGTCTTATTCAGGCGTTCGGTAAGCCCGTTGGTCTGGGGGTGATACGCCGTGGTCTTCCGGTGATCCGTGTGGCTGTAGTGCAAGACCCGTTGCATAAGCTCTGCAGTGAATGCCGTTCCGCGGTCCGTGATCAGTATTCCAGGGGCTCCATGTCGCAGCACCACTTGGTGGATGAAAAATTTGGCGACTTCTTCTGCAGTTCCCCTTGGGAGCGCGGCGGTCTCTGCGTAGCGCGTCAAGTAGTCCGTGGCTACTACAATCCACTTGTTCCCGGCCCGTGACGTGGGGAACGGTCCGAGAAGATCCATGCCAATCTGTTGGAAGGCCCTCGATGGTACTGCAACCGGCTGTAGGAAGCCGGCGGGTCTGGTCGGCGGCGTTTTTCGGCGCTGGCAGTCGCGGCAGCTCCTGACGTAGTGGGTGACGTTGGACGTGAGACGCGGCCAGTAGTATTTTGCCTTTATCTTTCCCAGCGTGCGGGCCGTGCCGAGGTGCCCCGATGTCGGGTCGTCGTGACACGCTGCCAAGATTTCGTCACGGAGACCAGCGGGGATGACGAGAAGGTACTTTGTTCTCGTTGTAGGGTCAAAGTTCTTCTTCACGAGCACCGAACTTTTCAAAGCGAAGGTGGTGTAGTTGCGCTTAAAAACCCTTGGCACTGCGGCGTTGTGTCCTTCGAGATGTTCGATTAGGGCGCGCAGCTCGGGATCGGCACGTTGTTGAGTGGCAAGGTCACTGTCTGTCACAATACCAAAAAACGGGACGTCATCCTCGGGGTCCTGTGGCGGCTCCTCGACGGGAGCCCGTGATAGGCAGTCGGCGTCCGAATGTTTCCTGCCGGATTTGTAAACGATGGAGACGTCGTATTCCTGCAGGCGCAGGTTCCATCGCCCAAGGCGGCCTGAAGGGTCCTTCAAGTTTGCGAGCCAGCACAGCGCATGGTGGTCGGTTACTACCTTAAACGGCCTGCCGTAGACGTATGGACGAAACTTTGAAATGGCCCATATTATCGCAAGGCACTCTTTTTCAGAGGCCGAATAGTTCCTTTCTTCTTTGGAAAGGCCACGGCTGGCATAAGCGATTACTTTTTCACAGCCGTTCTGTTTTTGTACAAGGACAGCGCCCAAGCCTACGTCACTTGCGTCTGTGTGCATTTCTGTCTCTGCAGAATCGTTGAAATGTGCAAGCACAGGTGGCCGCTGTAAGCGATTTTGCAGTTCACCGAACGCGTTCTGCTGTGCTTCCTCCCAGCGAAACTGAACACTGTCTTTCGTCAGGCGCGTGAGCGGTTCGGCGATTTTAGCGAAATTTTGCACAAAGCGTCTGTAGTACGCGCAAAGACCGAGGAATCGTCGCACGTCTTTCTTGTCTTTCGGCCTCGGGAAACTTGCTATGGCTGACGTTTTTGCGGGATCAGGTAGGACACCCGCGGCGTTGACGATGTGGCCCAAAAACTTCAGTTGGTCGTATGCGAAATGGCACTTCTCAGATTTCAGCGTTAATCCCGACGCACGAATGGCTTCGAGCACAGACTCTAGCCTCGCCAGGTGTTCGTCGAAATTCCGCGCAAATACGACGACGTCGTCAAGGTAAACGAGGCAGGTGTGCCATTTCAGGCCGGCTAGTACGGTGTCCATGACTCTTTGGAATGTGGCCGGTGCCGTGCATAGCCCAAAAGGCATTACCTTGAACTCGTATAGTCCATCCGGCGTTATAAATGCTGTCTTCTCACGGTCCCTTTCGTCGACTTCGATTTGCCAATATCCGGTTGTCAGATCCATATGAGAGAAGTACTTGGCATGGCAAAGATGGTCGAGGGCGTCGTCGATTCGAGGGAGTGGATATACGTCTTTTTTCGTGATTTTGTTCAGTCGCCGGTAGTCGACGCAGAACCTTAGAGTGCCATCTTTTTTCTTGACGAGCACAACTGGGGCAGCCCAAGGACTTTTGGATGGTTGTATCACATCGGCGGCGAGCATGTCGTCAACTTGGCTCCGAATAACTTCGCGCTCGTGGGCAGAAACACGGTAAGGCGACTGCCGCAATGGTCGGGCGTCCTCTTCGGTGATTATGCGGTGCTTTGCAAGGGGTGTCTGACGTAGCGTCGAAGTCGACGAGAAACACTCGCTGTAGTGGCGTAACAGAGCGCGTATCCGTTCTCGTTTTTCTTGCGGTAGCGCCGGATTCACGTCGAAGAGATGAGCAGACTTGATGTCATCCGATTGGCGTTCAAGGTTGGCGACGGCAATCACGTCCCTTTCCTCCGGGATTTCTTCGAGCAACGCGATGGAAGTGCCCTTGTTGAGGTGCTGATATTCTTCAGTGAAATTCGTGACTAGAACGTGCGACTTTCCCTCGACCAACCGTATAATACTTCTTGCGACGGAGACACCGCGGTCCAAAAGTAAACTGTGGTCGTTCTCCACGATGGCGTCCGTGTCCGGAGTGGTGCCCTGAGAGTAAACGGCGATCATCAGGCTTGCACGGGGAGGCAGGGTGACGTGGTCATCGGCAATCCTCAAAGCGGTATGCTGTTTCGCACTTCCTTTTGTTGTAGCGCTGCGATCAGCCGAGAAACTGATCGACTTGGCTTGAAAATCAATAATAGCACCATTCTCAGTCAAGAAGTCCATGCCTAGAATCACATCGCGGGAGCAGCAGGGCAATATGACGAAGGCAGCAGGGTAAGTGGTGCCATTTATGGTGACGCGTGACGTACAAGTTCCACAAGGCGTGACGAGGTGGCCTCCCGCAGTACGTATGTGTGGACCGTCCCAGCTAGTGGCAACTTTCCTCAGTTTCGATGCAAATGGGCCGCTCATCACTGAATAGTCGGCACCCGTGTCGATTAGTGCAACTACGTCGAGGCCGTCAATGCACAGTTGTATATCAGAAGTGGTCACTCTCGAGTTTCGGGTTCGTCTGGGCGTCCTCTCACGGCTTGTTCGCGTTGATGGTCGGTGTACAGGCGTCGTCGTCGTCGTCTTGGTAACTGCGGACTTGGTTGCATCGGGTAGCGGCGGCGCCATGTGGCTGTCGTCGTGCTGGGGAATCATGTCGGGGACACAACGGAGCGTCGGGCTGTGGGCGCATCGTGCATCTTCGTCCATTGCGCGTCGGTGCGTCGCTGGAGGGTTTTTACTTTGCGGCCGTGGTGCAACTTCACCTCCCGAAGCTGCAGCTCTTAGTTTCCCCTTCCTGGGCTGGGGGACCTTCCGCGTGTGGAGTTAGAGTGGCTACTGCGGCTTGTTGATCCGTAGGGGTGGGGCGACGGTGACCGGCTGAAGCGAGCTGGTTCCTGGCTAGTGCGAGAGAGGTACTCGTTGATCTCCCTCGGTCGTTGGCCGGGTACGGGGCGTGGTGCGTCGACTGAGAAACCTGGCAAGCCGAGTTGTCTGTAGGGGCAGCGACGATAGACATGGCCGGCTTCTCCGCAGTGGTAACACAGCGGACGACGGTCGGGGGCTCGCCATACATCGGTCTTCCTTGGCGTCGGAGGTTGAGCCGTAGGTAGTCGGGCGGGCGACGAGTAGTGGCGTCGCGGCGACTCTTGGCGACGAGTTACCAGCGGGCGACTGGTGCCAATTGCAGCGGCGTAGGACATCGCCTGTAGCTCGCGTGGTGCTTCCGGAAGCGTAAAGGTGCCCAGTGCTTGTTGCACCTCCTCACGGATGACGTCGCTTAAGGAAGCCACTTGTGGTTGCGGCACCGCTGGAAAAAGTTTCCGCAACTCCTCCCTTACTACGGCGCGAATTGTCTCACGTAGTGTATCCGTCGGGATACGTGTCCCGTCCACGCAGTTCGAACTGCCCACGTCGACAAACTGGCGGTTACTCTGCCTAGCGCGCATGTCGAGGGCCTTCTCAATTGTGCTAGCCTCAACGACGAATTCGGCGACGGTTTTGGGGGGATTCCGGATAAGCCCAGCAAACAGTTCTTCCTTCACACTGCGCATTAACAGCCGTAACTTTTTTTCTTCGGACATTTCCGGATCAGCTCGCTTGAAGAGCCTTTTCATTTCTTCAACAAAGACAACAACCCCTTCGTTAGGGTGTTGCATGCGCGTCTGCAGCATGGCCTCGGCCCGCTCCTTCCGCACAACTGTGGTGAATGTCATCAAAAACTTCCTCTTGAATTCCTGCCACGATCCAAGTGTGCTCTCGTGATTTTCAAACCACGTTTGAGCTGAGTCGGCAAGGTAGAAGAACACGTGCCTCAGCGTCTCTTCGTCGTCCCAGCGGTTAAAGAGCCTGACCCGTTCAACTTGCTCCAACCAGTCTTCGGGATCCTCCGAAGGAGACCCGTGGAATGGTGGCGGCTCCTTGGGTTGCTGGAGGACTACAGGGGGGTTTGCAGGGTTCGTCATAGTAGCAGCGTTGTTCATGGTGGTGGTCACGACGTCTTCTTTCTTTACGTTTTCCGGAAGCAGTCCAAACTCCGGCTGAAGTCCGAGCTGTCGGCGGCTGGCGCGAGTTGGACTTGCCCGACGACCTGTCAGGGGTTCAGGGTTCATGTACCCAGCACCTCCACCAGATGTCACGTAGCCAGGAACGACGCAGAGTTCTTGGGGAAGCTAGTTTTTTATTAGAGCGAACCTGTGCTCTGAAACGAATGCCAAAGAATGATAAATCCAGGTGGTGAAGGAACGGCCCACCGCGAAACGCTCTCCCTATCAAAATGAGATAGTCCGAGGGAGGAGGAAAACATGCACTTCGCTTGCGGCACAGTATGGGTGCGGCCCACAACAGATAGCACGATCGGGCGCAGCCAGATGTTCGCCACGAAACACAGACGAGAAGGCATAGTTCGCGGCAATATATATATATATATATATATATATATATATATATATATATATATATATATATATATATATATATATATATATATATATATATATATATATATATATATATATATATATATATATATATATATATATATATATATATATGTATGTATGTATATAAGTGAGGGAGCTGATCCTGCTTACTTTTGATTCAATCGCATTTCGGTTTAACTGTTTGGTTCCGGTGATGAATTTCACAGCACCTTTTATTTCCCTTTTTTTTTCTGGCCTGTTGGTTTTACTTGTTTGTTTGTTCGTATCTATTGCTCTTCAGGTTTTATGCATGTGCCTTTTGGGGAAGACTTGCTTCTAAGGCTGCTAGCGTCTTGTCGTGTAGACTACGTTGCAACGAAGAATTACCCATAACACCTGCTTGATTCTTCAAAGGACTGGAAAACACAAAGAAAATATCTACAGGTCTTTTGCAGTTGGTGTGAGCTTCGGTCGACCAGGCGAACATAGAAAAAAAGTTTCATACATGGCGGTGAATGTATAACGAACAACAATAAAGAAGAAATAATGAAATAAATGAATAAAACTTGTTGGTGGATGTCAACTGCGTACGCTTACAGAGCAAAATGTATGAAATGGGAAAGCAAGGTCTTGATATACCCGACCGGCGTACACGTGCTGTTTGAATGTCATACCTGTCCTACCTCGACGTTGACCGTTTCACCGTGCGTTAGTATGAAAACAAGGAAGAACTTATGAGAGTACACAGCCGTAAAAGAAACATCTGTTAATCGCTGCGTGCCTAATGATTATTCCATTTTTTGTGAGTCTCAACTGTTAGGTCGAACTTTGGGCCGCAGGTGGTTCTACAACTCAACAGAACGTTTTATGTGAAACGGTAACCCTTACGCGAAGCAAATGGCCACTTGGGGAAACATGTACATCCTTACATTCCTATTTTTACAAATTCTTGATTGGCAAAATGGTGCATTGGGAGCTCAAAGCCACCTTATTGGCGGCTACGTTTATTCTATAATTGTGAATGCTAAAAACTGGCCCTGCCTTTCATATCCCTTCGGTCTTTTCTTTAGGGGCAGGAGGGTTTGCGTCTCTCATAATCACATGGTGGTTTTGGGACGTTAAACCCCACATATAAATCAATCAATTTAGGGGCAGGGGTCGGGGGGTTGGGGGCAATGGGGTCTGACATGGATATGCTGAGCCGCCCGCCCCGTGGCTACGCCACTGTTGAGAACGTGACTGTTTGACCAACTCCGAAAGTAGCGGCTTTTCGTAGTAGTTGTCCGTCTAACCACCGTCGTGTCGTTCTCTCGTCACCCTTGCTACTCCGTTGCAACAATAACAACGCAATAACAAGAATGACGGTGGAGTGCGACACAATTAACCACTTAGAAATGTCACTAGCTTCAGAGCCGGCCGGTCAGTCAACCCCTGAATAAGGGCCACTTCTTAATAATAAGAACTATGCAGTAAAAGTGCTTCGAGAGTTAATTAATTCCTATAATTTTACCCTGCCAGACACATATCTGTCAAATACGTTTAGCTTTCACGGTTGTGGAAGTGATTTACAGTTTATACATTGCACCTACTCAATCAAAGCGCCCACAGTGCCCGCTTCAGTCGCGCTTCGGGCCGCAACATATATTCTCCCAGGGCCACACAGCGGATCTGCCTGTCCTGTTGATCGGGCGCGTTGCCCAGGAACCAGTCTCTACAGCCGCGACCGTCGCCGATCGATTGGCAGTGCGCTATTTCGCGTAATGCGGTCGGCGCCTTTTGCCCATTACCGCCCTCGTCTTGTTCGACTGAAAGGGCCCGAGCGATTAGGCCGAGCGGAAATCCTGATTTATCGGGAGAGAAACAACAACAACAACCCTACTGAAACGTTCCGTATGCGATGTCCAATAATTCCGTATGTTTCCGTAAGAATCTTACGGAAATATATGGAAAATATATAGGAAACATATGTATTCTTTATGGAAACATATGGAATTATTGGACTTGCATACGGAACGTTTCAGTAGGGAACAAAAAAAAAAAAGAACACTCGCGGAGAACCGTGCCGAAAACGCCGCCTCAAAACGTGTTCGGAAGACGGGTGTGCGTATGGGTTTCACACAGACGTGGCTGTAATTTAATGAGGAAACAGTTGACAACGCTAAACTGCATGGGAGCTCATAACCGGCGTTCAATTATGAAGAAGCATCGCCCAAGCAGTCCGTCCGTATGATTAACCAGAGAACCTGAATCGTCCCGTCCCGGTGTTTTCCACTGGGTCAATCCCGATGGTTCAATTTGAAGTCTTTCTGAAATAATTGGTTACGTCTATCCGGAAATGGTAATTTATATTTGCCGTCCGTGTGTTCATTCTTACAGCTTTAGTGGACCGGCGAGTTGTAATGCGATTTTTCTAATTGCTGTGACGTTTTTGCCCGTGGAAGACTTCATAATTTTTAAACGACCAGTTGGGTACTTGCCCAATTTCTCCGCTGCGTGTCGCTTAGAGTTCTTGCGTGCATATGGCGGAAGAATTTGAACGCGTTAGTGTTAAAGAGCTTGTTTCGCAGATGTTCTGGCGTCAGTATCGTTGGTTGTGAGCGAATAATCATCATCTTATGTGTGAACGAAAAAGTCGAGAACGATGCAGATAAAATAAAACGATAAAAATATTCGGCCAGAGCGGAGATCGAACATGGGTCGTTGGTTCCCCACTATGGATTGAACGCTGGAATGTGGAGCACTGGTCCTCGTCTCTTGTGTTCGTTGTTGAAAACTTTTTTTGCGCCGAGCAGTTTCATAATCGTATTTTAAAGCCAGTCACCTACTGAAAAAGTCACACACGCTATTGCGCCACGTAGTGGGCGGGCAACGAACTTCATAAAGGTTTCGTTCACCAAGTGTTTGAAATACTCACTAAGGACAGGATATCGCTAACGCGTTAAACTCTTAAAGGCGAAGCTTTGGGGTCCCCTAATTTTTTTCAGTTTCACCAAGCAATACAGCATCGCAGTAAATAATTGGTTGGTTCCTCGTGAAATGAAAGAGAGGGAAGGAAACGGGTCTCCCAATAAACTGCAAACGCTCTGTAAAGTTCGTTATTCCCACTGCATGGTAGTAAAGCGGATAGAAACTTCGTTAACCTCCCCGTCTCTTCTTTGTCTTTTCTATCTCTTTCTGAACCAGTGTAGCCGTGGTCCAGTGGTCAGAGCGTCCGCATTTGAGTTCGACTCTCAGTATACCGCGCGAGCACCCAAAGATTCCTTTAATGGGCAGAGGGGTACCCCTCGCTCGTCGCTTTGGGTGGCTAGTATACTTTTGAGCAGTCGTTTCTCGTGAAGGTAGCTTCGCTTCCCCACCCTTTTCTTTCCCACCCTTTCCTTTCACCCCCTTTCTCTAACGCCCAACAACATTGCATCCTGATCCCATTTGATGCGCAGAAAAATGGCACGGGATCCCTTATTGATACGTCTAAGGCGACTAAAGCGAAATCCATGTACTTTTTTTATTTTTCTTCACAGTCGATTTGAATTATTCACCACTCTCCCTCACGCACCTCTCTCCCAGCCACACACATGCCTTCCCGAAAGTTCCCAATGCCGTTTTTTATTGCTTCCGAGATCGACCAACCATTCACAAACCCATGACGTCATGGTATGATTATTTTTGTCATGACTCGTGTTGATACCGCCGGTGGTCGCTTGTCGCGTTTGATGAGGCATTCGAGGCTTGCACGCGCTTTCATGAGCGTCTCCTGCCTGAAATCGAGGAAAAGACGTGAACACAAGTGAAACAAGACGCCGACGACGAAAAAAGCAAATAAAATCAAGTTGTTCCAAGGCTCCTGTATGGCAGCCGAAATATCTCGCTGTCAAGGCCCCTTTAAGCGAGCAGAAACATCTCGCTTTTATTTGGCTTTATTGTAGCCAGCGTCTTGTTTTAATTGTCTTCCCGTCTCTTCCCTCGTCAAACCACTTCGCTTGCCTGCATCTGTTTCCCGCAGAAAAGAGATTAGGAGTGCGAGGAATGCCAGAGTGAACGGTGGCGCTGCAAATGAAAGAAAGAAGGAAGCCAGGAAAGAAAAAGGGCATGAAGGGAAGGAGTGAACGAAATAGGGAAGCCAAGTAAGAAAGACGGAAGAACCCAGTGGAAGATATTGAGCGTAATCGAGCGAACCCACTTCGCGGCTGACGGCGAAACGGGGATTTCAGCCCCGACGAGGCCTGCGCTTTTATGTACCCAACGCATCGCTTGCTGCTCCGATTGCATCTGTAGCGGTCTCTGGCGGCCAAATGGATTCGCGCCGGAGTGGCGGTGGCCATGCGGTTAGCTGACGGCTTTGGCTTCGGTGCGGATCAACAGATTGGCCTCTTGCCTGTCGTCTTTTCCCTACTTCCGATTCGAGGCTGAACGGCTGCCGGCCGTACAGAATCTCGTCCCGTACGGCTCACCAAAGCCTTGTCCTGAATATCTTTTGATTGTTTCGGTTCCTGTCTTTTCGTTTCATTTTCCCTACGTGAGGCATTCGGTGAGAAGTAGGCCTAGATTCCAGTGGTTGTCTTTGCTCTATTTATTTATTTATTTATTTATTTATTCATTCATTTATTTATTTATTTATTTATTTATTCGTTAAAAATGCCTTACAGGCTCGAAGGCATTAACCACGGGGAGCTTGTATGAATTCACTAGTAAGCTTGTGAAAAACAGGGTTGCAATGCAAGATAGCAATAACAACCATTAACAAAGCACAACCTAACAACATTAAGTGATATACATTAGAGACAGAGACAGGTTTATTTGCAGAAAGGCAGAGAGGTCGGCCTGTGTGATAGCTTGCTCCAGCCTGCTACTCTACCCTGGGGGATGAGAAAGGGGAGAAGAAAGACTAATGGATGACGATGGCGAGATAGATAGATAGATAGATAGATAGATAGGTATGTAGGTTGATTGATTGATTGATTGATTTGTGGGGTTTAACGTCCCAAAACCACCATATGATTATGAGAGACGCCGTAGTTGAGGGCTCCGGAAATTTCGACCACCTGGGGTTCTTTAACGTGCACCCAAATCTGAGCACACGGGCCTACAACATTTCCGCCTCCATCGGAAATGCAGCCGCCGCAGCCGGGAATCGAACCCGCGACCTGCGGGTCAGCAGCCGAGTACCTTAGCCACTAGACCACCGCGGCGGGGCATAGGTATGTAGGTAGGTAGGTAGGTAGGTAGGTAGGTAGGTAGGTAGGTAGGTAGGTAGGTAGGTAGGTAGGTAGGTAGGTAGATAGATAGATAGATAGATAGATAGATAGATAGATAGATAGATAGATAGATAGATAGATAGATAGGTGAGTATAACGAATTCTTTCTAGCTGGGAAACTTTTATAGCCGCGCTTATAGTCCAGTTGCTTTAAAGAAGTCTATAACCGCTCTTATGACCACAGTTGCAGTGTTGGTGTTTGGCCAAGGGCCCAACATGGCCTCACCAGTTAATGACCTACTGCGATATCGTTCAGTAAAAGAAATCTATGGTTGTCGTTCACGTGCGCATGCTGGGCAGTCACAAAATATGCACTCAAGTGTTTCTGGCACATCACAGTGTTCACAATTAGGACCGGTTTCACTGTGACCGATGATATGTGCGTAACGTCTTGTGTGCGCCACACCACGACGAATGCGGTGGGTCGTACTTGCGATGTGCCGCTTCAATTTAGGGGGCATGCGGAACCTCGTTTCCGGGTCCCATTTGCGAAGTCGCCGGTGTCGCCGTTCCGGTTTGTCCAGTGCTGAAGTGTGTAGCTGCGCAGCAAGTGATATACATTAACGAAATACAACAGCCTAGGCAACAGTATATTACACTAAGTCAAGAAAAGGCTGACCAAGGTGAAAACATTTCGGCTATCACACCGGGGCCTTGTTCATTATGAAGAGTTGAATCGGAAGGGTAGGAAGTTATGAGCTCATGTACGAAGATTGTTTAAAATGTTTGAACGTAAAAATGTACCGCACACACACGCATGCGCAAAAGGTTTTTCCATGAAACGTGATTTTGCACCGCCGCCGCAATCGCTGGCATTGGCAGCTTTATGCACCTCCGGTGGCTCTGCAGGGCCTCAGGGATCGGCCGGCGTTCGACCAATGAGATGACAGCATGTGATGATGCCATTGTGTTGCGCCACTGTATAGGCGTCATACTGATGTCACATATTTTGGTGACCTGTTACACACACACACACACACACACACACACACACACACACACACACACACACACACACACACACACACACACACACACACACACACACACACACACACACACACACACACACACACCATCATCATCATCATCATCATCATCATCATCATCATCATCATCATCATCACTGTCGTCGTCGTCAATTGATAAACACTTAAGTGCCTATTCAAGGCATTACAGAAACGGTGGGCGGAGAAATCAATGTTATAAGGACATGTAACGGTACGAATGCATTGTTGAAGCAATAACCGGTGCACAACAACGATTCATTAGCAATTTATAGATATCTCTTCTACAGTGACTGGACGTCAAGACCACGCTGCCCAGACCACTCTAAAGCTTGGAGTAATATATATTTCTGACAATGTTTTCGTGCGCTAGAAATTCCCGCGTTCTTCAGATTACCGTGACTGAATGCGGACGTCTTTCGGGGAAGGACCGCGACGTCAGTGAGTGATGCAGCAATGGCGTGTCAGTCTGGAGCGCTGCCGTCCGTTGCGGCCACTTTTTAAAGCCACATACACGTGGGCTTGCCATCGTCCTCTACGGCGCAGAAGTTTCCAGACTTCACAGAGTGTCGTTGACTGCCTGTGCTTGGCTGACTTGAGTGCTTCTTGGCGTGTCGTGGGCTTCGCTGTGGCTGCCTACTCGTATTATAAATACTGATGAAAAGAAGCGAGGGAGGCAGTGGCGACGACGTGTCTTAATCAAGGGTTGGTGTACTTCCCTGCCGCTTTATAATCGTACGACTTCCTCGACGTGTTACTTACGAATGCATTCGCGGACAGCTGCGCAGTTTCTTGCGCAGGACGAGACGCGCACCGGGGTTGGAAGGAGGGGGCGTGTTTAGTTGTGTAAGGTAAGGTGCACCGAGAGAGAGATATAGTGAAATTGATGTACACTCCTGGAATAACATTGTGAGGCCGGAAATAATTGTTAACAAAAAAAAGCTTGAAAAACATGTCAATTACCGCGAAGTGCACGGATATATTAAAAGAAAGAAAAAGAAACATGGCGCGAAGACAAACTTTCCGAAGAAGCACTTTTAGTCGTCGTAAGAAACTGCCCATTCACAATACAAAAATCACCACCCTGGTCATTTGAAAGCGAATGAATTTTTTTTTTCTTTTAGGGGCGAAGCTCGGTAGTGTCGAGCCATTTTCCCTGTCCATCGGCGTGACACGAATGGATGTTCACGTCGATATGGAATCCACGTAGATAGCCATATGGATATATAGTTGTCCATATGAATAAACATACAGAAATCTGTGAAACTATATGGACTTTATATGGATATCCACACCCATATGTTTAGCCATATGGATGTTTATATGGACTTACATATGTGAAGAAGAAGATGTGCCTGCAGCTAATAAACCTCTTCACACATAAACGGCTAATAAACCTCTTCACACATATGATTGTCCATACCCATATGGATATCCACATATGGATGGATATCCATATGGTTGTCCATATGAATATTGATGTGGGCATGTCAACGCTATACGCGCATTGTGATGAACAACTTTGGATATACTGTACACACGTGTTGTCACGTCTTTGCATGATCGAGCGGGCAATGTACGGCGGTTAATGATTCCCCGGAGCTTCGCCCACGCGTCATCATTCACTTCGCGAATATGGTGTGATTTTGTTTTCTGGGAGATGGTTATGTCCGCTAGGTTTCTGGTAAGCAGTAAATCAGTACAAACACGTCTACACTAACTACACGCGTGCACTCGCGCACACGTATTCGCATGCACACCCGCTGGGAAAACAGTAACGGCGAGGTTATGCAGTCACGTTTACCTTTCTTTACTGGCGCACGTAATAAACAACGTATTGCGCTAACCCGACTTCAAAGTGCTCAGGCCCCGTAGCGTTCGCATAGTTCTACCGTCCATTTACTTCCGCTCCGGAAGTGCGTTTTCGCGTGCTCTAATGACTTATCCACAGATGTTGCGTTTCCCCCTCTTAACTCAGTCATTCGTGGGACCTTCTCTCGGCTCTTTGTTTGACATTTATTATGATTTCCCTGGTATTCGCAACTCTGAGCGCTTTCTGAGTGGTAGTTTCGCTTGCTCTTGCTTGCTTGTTTTCCCAAGAACGCTTCCTGCTCGCGATTCTTGCAATTGTCCTTTTTAAATTTATTTATCTTCTTTGTTTTCTTGCTTGTTAGCAGTAGCTTTTGGGTTTCAGGAATTCATAAATCCTTCATTGTGCCCATGAGCATAGCAAGGGACGTCATGTGAGCAAAAAAAAAAAATCACAGCATATCCACAAAATAAGTGATGATGACTGGGGCGAAGCGTCCGTCACTCCGTCCGTGCTTCCGTCCTTGCGTCTGTCTGCCCGTACGTGCGTCCACTCGTGCTTCCATCTAGTGAACACTCTGAGTACCGCCATCTCGCTTATTTTTATTATAAATTTATCATCTACAAGTACCGCCATCTAGCGGACAATCCAAAGACTAAACGAGAGTATGTAACACTTATCTGCTGTCAGCGCTTTAGTTCACACCGAGAGTGCGATAATGACGCCGCGCCACGTTTTTCGCAACATGTGGGCATGCAGATATATGCCCGAGGGCGGGTATGTGCCACAGGTTAGGCACCACGACTGTGGGGGATACACAAGCCACGCCATAAGGAGCTTCGCCCCTAAAAAAGTCTGGTTTAATATCCAAAACCACACCGTGATGACTGCTTTTTGCAGGCTTGCTGGCGGAAACGCCACAAAGTTTCTCATTGCCAGCAGTTTCATTGCCGATACATATTACAACAGGGTGATCATCAACGCGCACTTGACAGTTGATTTCGAAAGCTTTTTGCCAGTGAATGTGAACGCTTGTATCCGTCTTTCTGCGAGGTATACTGGGCTGTCACTTTCAACAACTGCCGCCGGCCATCGCGAAACGGTGATTTGAAACTACATTTTGGCTTTTATTTGCTTTATTTCGTTAACAGGTGCTGGCGCTATTACCGCTAGAACACTTTTCCTCAATCAGTACCGGTATTCTGGGCCTGTTTACGAAGCCTTAAAACGAGCCCCGACTTCTTACGTAGAAACGTTGAATCGCGTGTTGAAGGGGCATTTAATTGCAGTGGCACTCAACTCAGCGTGCGATGGTTGCTGGCTCTTGCGCAACCCTGCATCGCATATCGTGCTGTGAAATGCATAATATTCTTGGCCGGACTGCGTCAGGCTCATTCTCCATAATTTTCCCGACTATTCCGTCTGCTTCCTGGAGCCACTGCCACTTGTCCGTACGCATGTGACGTCATCCGTGAGCAACGCGTTGCCTGCTTACCGAATGCCTTGTGCTCAATCCAGCACGCCTTCTGGTGTAGCTTCAGCGAACCTCTTTTCTCGAAGGACCACTCCAAAAAGCCCAGAGGAAGGAAACATTTAGTAGAAGTCACGTGATCGCTACGTCCTTACGCACTGCAGGCGCCAACCTAATGCTTATTGATGATGATAATTAAAACATTATTTTTGTCCGGAGAAGACGCAAGAGAGACCCTTCGCCAGTATCGCTTAATCTATTTCCGTTTCATAATAGGGTAGCAGACCACACACGTGTCTGGTAGTAGTTCATGATGAGGATGCTCCTGGAAAGATTGGCACCTGCCTGCTCAAGGGGATCAGCCAAGAGCTAGGGGTATCTATGGCCTTAACTTTTTTTTAACGCTACTAAATAGTCCGGCGTCAAGCCACGCCGCCGTTTCTTCATTTCCTCTCCCCTATTCCCTTTCTTTGTCGCTTCACCCTCACTCCTCCATGACAACTATGGGCGCGTATTAAGAGCGCCCAGCGCACTATAAGAATTGCCTGATGACGCAATCAATAGATGAATAGGGTTATTGTTCCAATATCGCACAGTCAATACCGGCCTATATTAGCCATATCATTCAGTCATCGCCAGCTGGTGCTAATTATTCATGACAGGTTCTCGTACATGGATAATATACTCGGGGACAAGTTTCTGTGACAATGAAGGGAAGGCTACGGGGCCAAAGTAGGAGTGTGTCATCGCTGTAGAGTATAGAGCCACAAATTTGCCCGTGTTTTCCGAGTGAAAGTAATAATAAAATATAACAGCACTCTTTTCTACTGAACGCTGTTTATGAAGAGGTGATACACGCACCGAGGAGATATTCATATCTGTGGTTGCTTTCTGACGAGTCGGTTCACGCTTTTGCGCGTCGGAAAACATCGCACGCAAAACGCGCGATGGTCAAAACGGCGTCTTCGTCTTTAGGTAAGCGCGCACCACCCTCCAGGTATTCCGGCGACTCGCCGAAGGAGCTTGGTGTCAAATTTCACTCACAAATAGCTCTTTGTGTAAGCATACGTATCAAATTGGGTGCAGTAGGATTACCTGAACACGGCCGTCATTTGAGACGCGAGCTGAACTGGACTGCTTCGCGACGGAGCACAGTAGCAGTAGCTCCACCCCCGTAGCTTTCCCTTCATTGCTACAAAATATTGTCCCCGAGTATACACAAGAACATAGCTAGCTCAGTGCGTGCTGCCATATTGAAAAGCATGTCGCGCCATCTGTTGCGAGTGCGGTGAAGCAACACCTATTCCCTGCCACGCGAGCAGACGCTCCGCAAATCAAATGCGAAACTGCACAACCTGAGTCCGGCAGTAAGTATGTTTCGCGCTGTTCCTCTCCTGGAATTTGTGCTGATTTTGTGTGAAACGTCGAGGAGACCTTCCTTGACAGTCCAAAATGTCTACAGCACGTGCATTACAGACTTCGGAAGCACCTTCATCAGGTACGTACTATTGCGATTGAAAGAATCACGTACAGCGGAAAGCGTTGCTTTCGATTCAGTCGCACTGCGGTGTGCCTTGGCTGTGGCAAGGCAGAATTTGTGCTGTAAGTGGGCGTCAACGTATAATCTTGCTCGAATTCGCGTTGATCCACTGCATGTGCTTATCATATGCCGCTCATGCTGGGCACTCGAAACACACACGAGTCGCTAAAGTGCCAACCAGAACAAGATTTTAAAATGCTACGGTGGCGTCTACCGAAAGCACAGATTCGCCTAGTGAGTCTAGACATGGCAAAGTTCGAAACATGCCGCAGTCGAAAGCTACGCTTACCGGGCCGTTCACGTCTCTTTGCGTCGCTATAGTACGCCGTTACAATTGTATACGTGAGTGGTGCTTGCATCCACGCGTGAGTCGGATTGCACGCAGCCTGCGAAAAAGTACGGCAACGATTTGGTGCCGCATACTATACAGGCATACTGCACGCAAAACGCATCAAATCCCGGCTGCGGTGGCTGCATTTCCGATGGAGGCGGAAATGTTGTAGGCCCGTGTGCTCAGATTTGGGCGCACGTTAAAGAACCCCAGGTGGTCGAAATTTCCGGAGCCCTCCACTACGGCGTCTCTCATAATCATATAGTGGTTTTGGGACGTTAAACACCACAAATCAATCAATGCACGAAAAACGCTGCTGTAAAGCGGAACGGCTGGCGTCGCGCTTGAGTAGACTCAACAATTATTGCTCGTACACCTTCACAGGACTCGTAGTTTTTTTCCTGCCGATTGCGATTATATCCACTGCCGGCGGAACTTGGCGCTTTTCGCTGCGGATGGAAAATCTGCGCAATCAGGATACACCACACCAGCATGATTGCCGCATCGTGTATGGATTTTGACAGACAGGGCTTAGTAATATCTTACTCTTGCTCTGGTTTTTTTTTGCATCCGAAGACGGCGCAGTGGTACCCAGATGGCTTCCAATAAGCTAGCGCAGCGTGAACAGGTGCTTTTGTTTTTCACATTTTAAAGTTCCAGAGCCATTGCTTGCCATGCTAGTGAGGCACGCTTTGGCAGTTCGAAACAAATTATTGGGCCTCTGGTTGCGAGGGTATACCGCCGAAGGCGCCTGGGTACGAGATAGGCGTGCTCTCTTTTATAGTACTAAGCGATGAAACATGGCAATTTAATTTAATCTGCACTGTTCACTGTACAGTGTTTTAAAATGTAAATGCAAACATGGTCAGGACCACCGTTTTACGAGAAGACGACCATCAATAACCACCACAAAAAAAAAAAATCAACGTTAACCGACAAAGAGTACCGCAAATCGACGTCCCCGCCGGCGCGCCATGGTTGCCTACGCTCCGACGCCTCGACGCCGAACACAGCGGGGCGCGCTCCGCCGTCATCGCTTCAAACGCGTCGAGCATTCGCTGCACGGACAGGCTGTGTGTATGCATGTCCGCGTGAACGGAGCGGTTGGGACTCTGGCGAGAGAGAGAGGCTTGCAAAGCAAACACAAATAACGGGTCAGATAACGAAGCTAAAACAGAAGCGATCGCTAAACGAGAGATGCGGGACCCGCGGGAGATGTAGAAGAGGAGGGCGGACGCTGCGCGACGCGACGCCAGGCCGATTCGCGGAAGACCGGAAATGAATGCACCGGTGCATGTCTAAAACCAGTTCTATCGGGTTACCACGGCTGCGGCCGACGCCGGCGCCTACACGTCGCACGTGCACGAGCGCCCTCTCGCATTCGTGCGCGGACTGATCGGTGGATGAATTCTCACGCGGAGTCAATAGGAACTCGGCGGCGTTTATAGAGAGTTTTAGTACTGTGTACGCTGCGTACGTGGCGGCGTTGCGTACGTAAAAACGCCACGTTTTGCATAGTGCGCATGCGCAGACCGCAACGCGCACGTATCGCATTACGTACGCTGCCGGTACGTACGCACGCATGAGATGCGTGCGTGCGTACGTATGAGCTGATCGCGCCGCTCTCGAACAAGTTCGCGACAGCGCGAGACTTCGTTTTGCAAAGTGGCGGCATCGAAGGCAAGCACCAACCGGCTCTGTGGCTTAAAATATTGCCCTATGCTGGCTATAACACTTGGATTGGCTCACATTGGCTGTCAACAACACGTGCTTCTATTTTGATCTACCAGATGGCGCAACGCGCTTCACGCTCGTTACGTACGCGGGTACTACGGCGTACTAAAAGCCGATTAGTGGCCAACGACGCCACGTAGCGCAAGGCGCTTGCGTGATGCGTACGTAGAACCATTCCGCAGTACTAAAACTCTCTAATATCGGCCGAAATGCGGCAGCACCGCAGCACGTGTCGTTAGGTCATGAAAGTAGTGGATTGCTTTTGTAGAAGATTAACAGCGCCACACGGACATTCTATAGATGGCTTGCACTAACGTCAGTGAAGCAGCCAAGTTCAAGCACCAGCATGCATGGTTGGACGCAAAGTTTTGATGTTACGTTAGTGTTATCTAATTACTAACTTATCAGTATATCGTATATCACTAACTTATCAGTACATCGCACGCTGGCTCCTTCGTTATTCGCGCGCAGAGGGGAAATAACGTTGGAGCGGCGTCGTTATCATACTGCTCACGTTGAAATCACCGCGTGTTTGTGTGCCCTTTGCATTATCTAAGCCGTCGTGCTGCAACGGTAGTATGCATCCGTGACGTCACGGAAGTCCTTGCAGCATGCAAATTATCACAACGTTGTCTCACCCCTGTAGTTATGGCTGCAATTACCGCCATTGGTATACCACCACAACTACCACCACCGACAGCAATGACATCTGTGATTTTAAGTCCGAAAACCACGATATCATAATTGTGCGCGCTGCAGTTGATGGCTCTGGAAATTTCGGCCGTCTGCTGTCTTTTAAAGTGCACTGTCATCGATCAGCAGATGGGTTTCTAGTATTTCGCTTCTTTATAAATGCGACCACTGCAGCCGAGCTGCAGTTGCCATCTCTCCCTTGTTGAAACTCTTCGGTGATTTGTCGTTTAATGGCAGCTAACAACTCAATGGTCCCATTTTTTTGTATTACCTTTAGAATTTTCGCATTACTGGAGGAAGGGGCGTACAAACACACGAGTTGAATAAAAAAAAAGAATGACGACAATAATACGAACACGTGCAGGTTGCAGAATGAAGCGAGATATTCTTTGCACAAGTATACACTCTATAAAGGTCTGATGATCACCTATGATCGCTGAGCGGCGCTCTGTTGAAGCTTGCCAGTAGTCAAGGAAAAAGTGTTTTGATACAGGAAGTAACTTAGTGGTACAACTCGCGAGTACTCGTATCCTAATTGAGTAACACGGATACCAGTACACGGAAACGCTCGCAGTATACGCCTTTGCCGGTGCACGTATGTCGTTGCGTAACGCACAGGTGCATTCCACGCGACATCCCTGCGATGATCTTTTTTTAATTACATGTATACCTAAAATTGAGAAACAGATGGCAAGCTCGTATGAATGTTAGCTCGCCGCACGCGGGCTCCCTACAGCTCCGCCCGGCAGTTTCATCCGATACGTTTACCTGACTTCCCCCATAACAATGCGTCCAAAGGATGCATCCACTTTGCGCGCAGCAGCTACATGGAGCGTATTTACGACGTATTTCCGCCGCCTGCGCGTCCAGTCGCGTCAATAATGTAGTGACAGAGAGCGTGGCTTCGGAAGAATACAAAATGAAGAAAACGCGAGAATCGCTGCTATATACGACATATACGTGTTGTGTGTCTGTATTTCCTGTCTTTAGTCGCGATATATATATATATATATATATATATATATATATATATATATATATATATAATCATTTGTGTGTGTGCGTGTGTGTCTCTAAGTAGACGATGTATCCTTACATCTGCTCTAATGGTCTCCTTAATGTGCAAATTACGTGCGTGATGTTTGCGTAGACACGCACACACACACACACACACACGCACACACACACACACACACACACACACACACACACACACACACACACACACACACACACACGTAGACACGCGCAAACGCAGCATCGTAATTATCATCATTTTTATTGCTTTTCTCAACAAGCACTAGTCCCGCATTTCCTGTTATGATTGCGCGTACACGGGTGGTGTACCTGGCGCGAGAGGGCGTTGCCGCTCACCTATTAGAGAAAAAACAACAAGTAAACAAAAGCGGGGGTCTTGCCTGGAAGGTGCGGTTACCGAGGCGTATACCCAAGCGGCCTGGTCAGTTTGCTTCATGATTTTTTCTCTGCACGCTTTCCTTTCTTGCTTTTTTAAAGCTCCACGGCTCTTTTCCGCCTGCAGTGCTATTTACCTACAATGTCATTGTACATCGGATCAGGGATTATTGAGGATTGTTGTTTGCGGTACAGTGCTCCCTGCAGCACCGTGGAGTTTGTTTTGCGGCGTGGAGCGTGATTAAAAGTTACGTAAGTAGCTCTTGAAAGCTCTTATAAAACCATCACTGACCGTCATGCACTGCGGCAGCCTGCGCGTTCGCGTTTTCTGTGCGTCGTGTGCGAGTTTATACAACAAATTTCATTTCTATCTGAAGCAAATTAAACGGCTCTTGGCGCTGAATCCAATCTATGAGCAGAAATCTACGAGATCTTTAAATTTCGGATCACGCTTTCTTAATCATAGTGGCGTAAACTTTCTCTGTATTCTCCTATGAAAGGTGGGAGTGGGGGGGTGGAAGGGAGTAGGTGACGCCTGCCCCCGCCCATTTTCTATTTCCCTCCCACTCGTTACCTCAGATCAAAATGCCGCGAAGAAATAAAGCACCCGGGGACGAAGCACCGTGCATTAATTGTTAATGCACGGTGCTTCCTCCCCGAGTTCGTATAAAATTCCTCCCCGGCCGCGTTTATAAAATAATTAAATGACGGTTACGCTGATCAAAATAAAACAGCATACGCAGTGAAACGCCATACACGTGGTCTTGTAGGTTCTGTCAGCATATTCCGTTATACAATTTCCTCGTTGAGACGTCTGTTGTTGTGGCGTTCGACTGTGCACGTTGCGGAATCGAATAAGCAGTGATGTGCGCTCGTAGACGGATTGTGATTATATGAACGCTTCGAGTATATGCATGCAGCGATACTTGACGGACTCTTCTAACGTGGACAGACACGAACGCTCTTTGGAGTTTAAACTCAGGTTCGCCGCTAGATGTAGCTGGTGTTTACAGGTCTTTGTAAAGGCGTCGAGAAGGGAAGTGCGGTAGCAAGTGATCGATTCAATAGTGCCTTCCCAACCAAGTGGCTTTGAAAAGATGAAAAAGGAAGAAAAAAGCGCAGTCCCGTTACTGCCTCTCTTAAACGAGGGCACCTCCACAGTTAAGCGCAGGGAAGGGGGAGATCCCTACTGAAACGTTCCGTATACGATGTCCAATAATTCCGTATGTTTCCGTAAGAATCTTACGGATATATATGGAAAATATCGAGGAAACATATGTAGTCTTTATGAAAACATATGGAATTATTGGACCCGCGTACGGAACGTTTCAGTAGGGATGGGAATTACAGAGACAGAATAGAAGAGGTAAGAGTAGGGTGGTGAAAAGCATTATAGTGCCTTCACCTGTTTTCCCCGTACATGCCTCGAACATTGTTTCTCTCGGGACGCACACTAAGTGGACGTCATACACTGTCGTTATGCACGATTCCGTGGCAGTGCCTTCTCGACGGCGCACCGAGATCGCAACTGAGTTAGTGTGAACTCTACAGTGTATAACTATAAACACTGCATCAGGTGCAAGCCTTGCATAAGATGAACACTGCTGTACAGACATGTTGTGAGCTTTGCATTCTTCTGTGCGTGCTTTAATTAACCGCCTCACTTGAAATTCGCTACATTGAAATTTCCAAATTCAGGGGGGGGGGGGGTGTTGTATCCGTGCAACGCTTTCTGTGTTGTTGTTCTAACTGTTGTGATTTTATGTTCGGAAACCACAATATGAGTACAAAAGATGCCGCAGTGCAGGACTTCAGAAGTTTTGACCATTCGGTCTTCTTTAACGTTCACCTGATTCTAAGCACAGGGGCCTCTGGCATTAGGCCTACGCGGAAATGTGACCCTGGATTCGATCCCGCTACCTTCAGGTCAACAAGCGACCACTGTAACCGCTGGACCACCGTGTAGTTTATTTTTCGTGCGCAGGTGCCTCTTTTACACCGTCAGCCTGTGTCGTTTTCCTTCATCCCGACTCGAGAAACAAGTAATTCAGCTTCGGCCACGAAGTCGTCGTGTAAGACATATAGCTGCCGTTTACGTCTCATGCATACTACGTCCGCTTCCGACCGTTTTATATGTGGTTCTTTTTTCGAGTTTTTTTTTTTAACGCGAGACATTTAAGCGATCACAGGTACAGATGCATACCACGGATAATTTATCGCATCCGGTTGTTTACGGACACGCGCCGGCTCACCGAAGTGAAAGAGATTCGGCATGACAAGAAAGAAAGAAAGGACAAAAGGAAAGAAAGAAAGGAAGGAAGAAAGAGAAAAAGAAAGAGAAAACGTACCTGAGCGACCAATAACATAAGAATGTCTCGGCAATGCACCTTTTGAGGATCTGTATTTCTTGTACTGCTAGTGTATTTTCTATATCTCTTTCTCTCACAGGCACACTTTGTCAGTTTTGAACACCGCAACGTTGATGATGCGTCCCGCGTACAACAGCGCCCGCGATCACAATAGAAAGGGCGGGGGGAATTGCGAGAGAAGGAAAGTCGTAAGGAGGAGAGAATCGACCGCAGAAGTGAAAATGAAGGCACAAAGGCGTCGCCATTTACCCAGACGAAATCGTTCTCGCGAATGCGATATAATAAGAAAGCGAATACAGAGAAAAAATATTGCACAATAAAGTAGACAGCGACGGGGCCATCAGGGCACTCCGCCTGGCAACCACGGCCATAGTTGCGTGCAGTGAGCCCTGACGGGCGCCACACGTGGAGCTTTCACTTAAAAAAAAAATAAAATTTCGTAAACAGGACTTCTCGAGCGTTTGGAATATTCGGCAGCGTTGGGGCTTTAACGCTATAAAACTGGTAAAAAAAAATGACGTCGCTAGGTTCTTCGCGAGACGTGAAGTGGTTCGGGGAATCACGACGAAGTGCAGAATGAACGTTCGGTTAAAATTACGCATTAATAACTCAAAGGAGATATCGCTTGGTTTTTAAAGGCACACTGTGTACAGGCTAGATAGACGCATGATGGGCCGGTGTTGGGCAACAACCAGGAACTCGAAGCAGAAAACACGTCCAAGTCGACGCAGATTCAGACTGAACCACACCACAGGTGTGAGCTGCGTTTCCTATCTTCTCGTAACAAAAAAGAGAGAGGGGCGGGGAAGGAGGTGACGCTCATGTAGCTAACGAATCTATATGCACTGTAGATATGATAAAATATTGTTGAAAAGAAATTGAGTAAATTTTAAATGTGGTCAAATGTGTTGATTTTTACCTTTTTTAATGAAATTGCACGAGATTGTTGGAATCATCTCTGCCTTCTTGATTTCTCTTGTCTGGGTACATTAAGAATGAATAGCAAGTTTTCTTCTTTAGTAATAGTTATTTTACGTTGCAGTAAAACCATACAAACAATCTTTTTGTTATGACTTGAATCACTTCATTATCTGCTTGTTTTATACTGCCTTTATTAAATAAACACCCCTGAATAGTTTCTGATGCCTCTGCCATTTGTGTTGCTGTTTTTCACATGGTTGTTGGGGGTACGTTAGTCGCGTTACTTTACCTTATCAAATGTTTCCTTCATGCATATATCTTGAGAACTGACTTTCTTGCATTTTTGTTGTTGTTGACAGATCCGGCATCGCGGACGTATAGGAAGAAAAGAGGCTGCTGGTTCGCTGAAACGTGCGTATTTATCGATTTCTCGGACTTTTCCCAACGCCGTTGGTGATGCGTCATCTAGTAACCGCATCACCGCAGCGCCCATAGCGGTGTTTGTTCACTTCGACCGAGAGGTGCGCTGGGAGCGATCGCTTCATTATGTTCGCTGTTGAAGAGTGTGATCGCGCGCCAGGAGTGAGTACGTGTTGGGAGTGAACACGTGCTGGGAGCTAGCACGTGGAAGCTAGCACGTGGGAGCTAGCACGTGCTGGGAGCTAGCACGTGGGAGCTAGCACGTGCTGGGCCCTACCCTTAGGAGGTTCGCCCTTGAAAATCAACTTGGAGGATGCTTAGGCTTCGCATTTAATACATAACTCTGATAACGGGTCGTGTTCGTATCGCCTTCTCATTCGCCCCCTCTCCGCCACCCCCCCACACACACTTCACGTCTCGACAGACATCTAAACATCCTGTGAGGAAAGGATCGTCTGCGCGTCGAACAATGAGATGTCAGCGCGGACGATGTGGCACGAAGTTCCAACATTATGAAATCTGTCCTCCATTTGCAATCCTACTGACGAACTTCATTCCTCGTTATGATGAAAAATAGAGTTGGGGAAGGTATTAGCAGTGGTTTAGAGAAAAATTTCATACAAACGCGTACTAGTTATGTTTCATCGTGTATTGTTAGTAATGCGCCATTCGACTTACTAACCAGTAGTGCATGAGAGTTGGTAGTTTAGAGGTCAATGAACATGCATTTGGATTGTTTTGAAATGAGAGCGCACTACTTGCTGTCCGCGTCTAAGTATTGTGCTCTCATTTCAAAATAATCATGTATCACCAACTCGCCCAATCAAACATATTGACAAAATACATTTGGACATCGCCTATATAAAAACCCGATTTTTATCGAAAATAATTAGGGCCGGTATCATGTGGATAATTATGAGATGCACTATTTTTTCCCACTTTGCCTTCTCATTTTCTTTAATGTACTTAATTTAAAAGCAGTACAGTGCAATTTAGTTGATTTGGAAAATGTGTCATTGATGGCAGCAATAGCTTGAAGTCGGCACAAAAAAAAAGAGGTTTCTTTTACGGGTGGCTCGTTTTTTGGCTAGACACGGCCAGATGAATCCAACCGGCTAATCGACCGGCAAGTAATTGGGGACAACAGTTATTCTCTATAACAGGGGTGTAGTAATTATGACATACACTGCAATGAATTAAAGTGGACTAAAAACAGCCTTTCCGTCGCAAGGATCCGAACCCACCACCTCCAAATGACGATTAACTTTCTTGGCCAATGTGGCAAGTGTTCCATACTCGCCATCCTGCCTACGAGTGGCGCTGGTTAACACTCCCAGGGATTGCATGTACAGAAATGCACAACGTACTTCACAAGGAACCGCCGTACGTCTTCTTTGAATGGGTAGAGCATCGTATACAATGTAATCCGATGGTCGGTATGAATCACACCGGCAATATGGGTTGCTTAATTAGGTCATAATTAGTGCACACTTTTAAAAACAGCAATCAATGAAAACAATTGACTTAGTTGTCATCTTTACCTGCTTGCTACATATTCTGTATTATATGTTTATTCATGAAACCTTTTTCGATTACTATAATAGTGTCGGCAACCTGCAATCCGATAACTTTATTTGTTGTCTTGTTTACTAACTTGGTTTTCCACTCCTGCATTGGCTAGTATATGGCCTGCAGTGTGTCGAAATAAATAAATAAACAAATAAATAAATAAATAATATAATGAATGAATAATAACAGTTTCGCCGCAAGAACGAAGGAATGAATGCGATAGCCACAACTTGGACTGTAACGCTGAGAACGGCAAGCCTATCGAACGTGCAGCGCGCTGCTCACGCACAAATGACGCACGAAAACAACACACAAGAGGTAACTAACAACGCTTACAGCTCGACACTTAATGCACTGTTTAAACAAAAACGATGCACAAAACTTAATCGCAGGTACTGTTGTGAATGGGACTTGACAAGTGTCCCAGTTGTTACTTCGCTGTGTTTGAAAAGCGCGCGCTCGTTTTGCAAACGGGCTCTGTCCAGCGAGTGAAGGATGGCGTCCGGCAACTAAACGGAATCGTTCTGGTGAAAGCCGAAGGCACTCAATTCTCCCCTACCACAGGAAAAGTGCGCAAATGAGGCTCCTTCCCTCCGCGGAGCAAAGCGCATCGCGACGAGCTGGGCGCCGAGCTTTACGCTTAGCACGCTCATCGCGCCTTCTGGCTGGTAATGCTGAAAACATGCTATATCCCCCGAGATAGGCGCCGCCAACGCTAAGTTGTAGGTATTAACAGCTTGCAGTTTCAACATCGAAGGAGGTGCTCCTTCGTGGCTCAGTAGCTAACGCTGCGCGCTCACGAAGGAAAGGTCAGACGTTCTGTTCCGCGTGCCTGTCTTTTTCTAGATTATTTCTTTTTCTTGCGCTTTCATATATATATATATATATATATAGATACATATTTATATACGGTGATTAATGGCGGACGCCAATGGCAAAATTCAGCTGAGAGTGCACCTATAATTGATTTCGATAAAGTAAGTTAAATAATAAATGAACAAATGAATGAATTTGAAGTGACCCCTTTTATTTATTTCCCTGACCACATTTTCTGTTAGTTTCATTACCTTTTTAAGTTAACTTGTAACTTGTAATCGGCACGTGAGATTAACTTGTAATCGGCACGTGAGATCTCTTTCGACGTGCACCGTCGGATATTAATTCCGTTTATCTACCCACCAGCGACTGCACCGAATTTCCCTGGCGGCGGCGAATGAAGGCCATTGAGAGAGAAAGCGGGCGAAGGCCTTCGGCGAAAAAGCCGACGGCAGCGCCTCGCCCGCTGTGGCGCGCGGTGTCCGGAAATGCTTCTCTGCTGCGAGCGCGGTCACAGTGTCGACGGCGCCATAGTATCTTCCTTCCTAGTAAGGTTGCCGTCAACCGGGCCGCCGTGCAAACTCTCTCCGTACTCTCCCGCTTAGCGTGACTCCGAACCGCCGCCGGGGTTTGACCTTCAAATCGGCTAAAACAGCGGCGGAAAGACTGAGAGGATTGTGCGGCAGACCTGCACATTGCAAGCCACTTGCGCGTTTGTGTGCGTCGCCGTAAGGGATAACAGAATTACTCGAAAGAAACGATTAAACACCAAATTTATTTTTTTCGGATACATTTAAGAAGGAATTTAGGTTGTATCACAACTTACTGCTGGCCGAAAGTAGTGACTTTACAGTACTATTACTTTTGAACTCCGATATACATTATTTACAGCATATATGCACCGAAGATAAAACTCACAGGGTACGTGCATCCGCCAAGAATAAATTCATAATATTCATCGTTTTCATGGAAGTCGATGCGTTTCAGATTGGCGCCTTTCTCCGAAAGCTTTCTGCGAATAGCGTGGTTTTGCAAGGCCTCCAAGATTGTAAGCATTGCAATCTTTCTGCCCATCACCTTGTTTTGCACTGCCTCCGACATCGGCCCAGCTTTTACAAAGCAATGTGGCCATGTGATCACGGCACTCTGTGACGTCACATTGATGTCATGATGGCGTTACAAATAATGTATGGTGATGTCTTTTCGCAATGATGATTCTTTCCACCATTTTCGCGCACTGGTCAATCATCTGAGCCTTTATCCTTAATAATAACTGTTGGGGGTCCTACGTGCTAAAATCATAATATGATCATGAACGGCGCTGCACTGAAACGCTCCGGAAATTTCAACCACCAAGGAGGAAGAAGAGGAAAGTGAGATTATTGGGTCCTGCAGAACACCCCCAGCTCAGTCGACCACCAGGAGTCTGACGACACCTGAATCTTAAGTACACAAACCTCTAGCATCGCGTTTTCATCGATATGCGGCTTTCGTAGTCGGGATTTGATGCCGGAATCTTTGGCTCGTGGTTTATATCCACGAAGCTCCCATGGGGGGTTTATTATACGATAGTTATGGCATGAGAACAGCACGACGACAGAGGAACAAAAAGGAGACAGAACGACGACCCTCTGTCGTCGTTCTGTTCTCGCGCGTTAACTATCGTCATGTCATACCAACTAGCCCAAACTGCCACACATTTAGGTTTATTATACATTGGAGACCTTGGAGATTATTCCTCAGCTTGCAGAAATCATGTTCTCCTGTTCTTTATTTCTTTCCCTTTTCGGTCAATTTCAATGACATAAAATAAGCAGAGAGGCAATATTTTAGTTAAAAAATTAGAAAAGGAGGACTACTCTTCTCCTAAATATTTGTTAGCAATGATTGATTACGTTGCTCATTACATCCACATATATTTTATTTATGGTTTCATTACTGCAATGATATTACTGCCAAGCCTGGTCGTCGTATTCGTTGTTTCCGGCTTATGTTTTCGCAACCTTTCTCGATTACTTCATTCGTCTTGCCATTGCGGATGCTGCCAAATTCCGCTATACTGGCGTATTTCATAATGGTGGCATTTTTTAAACCGATCACCAAGGCTTTAGTAACATTTGAGGCCATTCAAAGCGAAAATGGGGTCATGCTGTTCGAACATGCCGTAAAATGTGCGTTACACGAGTACACAGTCAATGTAGTAATCTCTCAAGCATTCAGTTTTGTAGTAAGTACCATGCATCAAGAATCTGGTAGAGCGTGGTAGAGCGCGCGAATTTCGGAAGTCATGCTTGAGGCCTCCATCTAAACCCAAGAAACCTTTGTCCACAGCAGCGACTGTCAGCTGCTGTGTCTTCTGGTTGTACGCTTCGACAGAATTGAGAGCGGAGTCTAAGTACACGGCGCCCGAATTTCTTAGTCCATGCACGAAGGCTCGACATTCTAAGACAAGCAAACCTTATTCTGCAAAGACCGTCAGCTTCCTTTTATGTTCTTTGACTTTACGCGTTGATCAGGCAGAGCATGGTGTGCGCACTCTAAAAAAGGAGCAATTTGACTCTTTTTTTTGATATACAAGTTACTCCCATATGCACAGCTCCTTTTAAGGAGAGGGCTCGGTGGCTCTTCTTCTGAGAATCGCAGGACGTAACACTTTTTTTTCAAAGTGACGTGGTAACTCTTTTTACGGGATCGTGTGAAAGGAGAGTCGATATGTTCCTGTAAAAATATTTACAGTTGTGACAGTCACATGCGTAGCAAAAGAAAAGTCAAGGGACTACTTTTATTTTAAAGTGTACAGAGTGTGGCACCCGAATCTTAGAAGCACTGCGTCAAGGCTCGACATACTAAATCCCAAAAAAACGTTTTTCTACAGAGAGCTTCAGCTCTCTTTCATGCCTGCTTGCTGTACTCGGTGATCGGGCGGCGTGCGGAGTTACACTCCAAAGAAAGAAGTCATTTGGCCCCTTTTTGCTACACAAGTGGTTCTGATATGCATAACTCTCTCTAGGGAGCCTAGTTTGACTCCCTTGTCGGGAGTCGTAGGACGTATCACTCTGTTTTACAGTGACGCGATGACTCCTTTTGCAGTGCATCGTGTAAGAAGAGTCAACGCGTCCCTCTAAAGAGAGTTACACATGTGAGAGCCACATATGTAGCGAAACAGAAATAGAAGAGTCAAATGACTCTTTTTTTTAATTTTAAAGTGCACGGTGTGCGGCACCCCAGTCTGGGAAGCAGCGCATCCATGGTCCACATACGAAGTCCAACCAACCTTTGTCTACGGAGACCTTCAGCTGCCGTGTCCCATCGGCATGCTGGTTTATGTGCATGTTTACGCTCCCGCGCTTGTACGTGCGCTGCCCGCACGTGCTTCGAACGCGCGCCGTGCTTTTCACGGCACCGGGCATTGTTCGCGTTGACGGTGATGGGTTCCCGCCGCACCGCAGCTAACGCTGTACACGCTTGCCGACGCTATTTTGGTGCGTTTATTTTTCGCCATTCACTTGCGCTGCGGCATACCTCCCGCCTTCTTTCGCAAGGAGGAGCATTTGTTGATCTGGCGTTGTGTGCGTAGTTTACTGTGAAACGTAGAAAAACGCATGGCAACTTTCGAGATTTTGATGTATGCGCCGATTGATTAGTCGACCATTAACCGATGACGTTGTGTTAGGTCCTTGGCCTGACGCCAGCAGCACACATGTGGTTATACGAGCCGTCATAGCTTTCCTAGAAGCCACTGGACTGGATGCACGTCTGTAGAGTTACCCGGCCTAATAAGAACATATCATCTCTCTACCTTACCGTCGTCATTCCGCACTCTTTCACTGCCCAGTCACCCTTCCCCAGTGTAGAGTAGCAGGCCAGAGCAAACTATAGCTCAGGCCGACCTCTCTAACTTTCTGTAAATAAATTCTCTCTCTCTTGATGTATTCAAGGGCCCGTATTTGCAAACAAACATCATGCTTATCTCGCGTTATGGTTATAGGTCTTTTGTCTTTATTACGCTTGGCAAGCAAATCGTTGCAGTGTTCACAAAGAAATCCTGTAGCTCGCTTTTAGCCTTTTACGCTTTGTGTTCTTATTTAACACACATATCGACTATAGAAACTTAAGGAAGACGTAAGATAATGCTTAGGTCGGTTTTCTAGTACGAGGGTAAGGCTATCATTCGGTGCAGAAAAGCGAATTTGTCTGTGTGCGCACTGAGAACGTGTTAAGTCAACGATCAATCAGTTGAAGAGGCAAATGTCTGCCGCAGTGCTACGTTGGTTATGACGCTCGGCTGCTCACTAGAAGGTCGCGGGTTCGATCACCGCCCGCGGTGGTCGCGCTTTAATGAAGGCGAAATGCGAGACTACCCATTCCCTGTGGGATGTCGGTGCGCGTTGACGCAGCCCCGATGACTGAAAGCGGATCGTAATTGTTTCGTGGTTTTGACGACTCGTAAGACCTTGTACATATTCTTGTTGACTTGAACGCTTCAATCTCGCAAGTGGTGTTTTCGTTTAATCATGCAACGCCCCAATCGCACGGTACGTGACGCGAGAAACAAAGTAGAGTCGGTTCCACTCAGTGTTCTCAGAGTCTGTCTGGTAACTCCTTAACGCAAACGCGCCCCGCCGCGGTGGTCTAGTGGCTAAGGTACTCGGCTGCTGACCCGCAGGTCGCGGGATCGAATCTCGGCTGCGGCGGCTGCATTTTCGATGGAGGCGGAAATGTTGTAGGCCCGTGTGCTCAGATTTGCGTGCACGTTAAGGAACCCCAGGTGGTCGAAATTTCTGGAGCCCTTCACTACGGAGTCTCTCATAATCATATGGTGGTTTTGGGATGTTGAACCCTACAAATCAATCAATCAACCCTTAACGCAAGCGCGTAGCGTATCTCAAATAGCCAATGTTGCCACATAGTTGTTGCCACATAGTTGTTGCCACAAATAGCCAATGTTGCCATAGCTTTTGCCACATAAAATGGCGCCAACTATGGAGAATAAGAAGCCGCTAAGAAACACGTAATCCATGTCCTCCAAGATTTCGGTAGCATCCATCGCCATTTACTAAACCTACGGGATAGATTATTTGGGTACAGTGGTGAGCACTGTTAGGGGGAACGCGGCTCAGTGTGGCAGCGCATTGCGGAGCGCCAGAGCAGCCGCGCATCGAATACAAGTGGCACAGGTGCCGACGAGAGTGCCGCTCTTGCTGTATTACAGACAAGCGAGACCCGCTCTTGACTACTGTAAAATGTCGTGCACAAGCTACGCAGCTGATGACGTAAAGAAGCTCCCATGTGCACATGCGTCACTACGCTTCGATGCACGCCCGCGCCAGCACGCTGGCGCTGCACGGAGCGCCGCCAGGAGCTCGCGTGTTCATCCTAACAGTGCTCACCGTTGTACATCACCGCAAATCAGTGCCGCATCGGCACGAAAAACAGCTGTCGAAGCGTCGATATGTTAAGCACATGCAGGCATCACTTTGCAGCTAACGAGCTACAGAGCGAACCACGGCTGCTTTGTAGAATCGAGGGGGAAAGAAGTGGCTTTCCACAGAGTGGCTAAGTTTCCCCGACGCTTACATGCGCAGTTAACACCCTGTTCTTTGCGTGTGGCAGTGTGCCGGACAGACTAAAATATTGCCTCCACCTCCCCGAAGGTAGTCGTGAGGCAATGCGGATCAATTTTTTCGCGCTGAGAGTACACTGCGCAGTAACTTTCATGGCGTAATTTTATGATGAGACGAGGATTTGTACAGTAAATAACAATTTACGCATTCAACAGCCAGCGAACGGTTGAGAGTGAGGCGCGCGCTCACTCCATTTATATATACGTGCGAGCGGACGGGAGAAAGAGTCATAGGTAGGAGAGAACGAAAAGTGAGAGGAGTGGCAAAGGAAGCACCTACCATCTCCTACACTCTTTCCACGCACGTAAGAGCTCCTCACAAGTCAGAGCGTGTTCCTCCTCTCCACTCACCGGTACACCGCCCGCACCGCCTGCTCCGGTGGCTAGGGACGAGGATAAGCGCGCGCCCGCTGCTGCTGCTATTGGAGAAGGAGTGAGAGCAGAGGGATAACACCTGTCGGTGCGTGGACGCCGTCAGACGCCTGACATGCCCCGACTAAAAAATGCATTCGCATTAAAAATACGCTAGTGTCCTGAAGTCGCAAGGGACAGAGCCATACAGTACCCAGGAACACGCATGACAGACAGGTCGCTGGTCTGTTCTCAATTTTCGTTTAACTTTTTTTACTAAGATTGTAGAAAAATAGGAAGTAAGGAATGCGTATACATTACTACAACGTAATTTATTCTGGTCACGAAAAAAAGAGATAAATAAATAAAGTACTTAAACATTCTAAAAAAGAAATCGTAAGGCGATGCCAACAGAGGCTATAGAGAGATAAACAATGATGAGCCAGCAAATAAAAAAGAAATAAGGAAAAAAGAAAAAAAAGAACCATAATCACAAGGCATTTCGCTGAGACCGGAAGTTAGAGTGCAGTCACGAGGGCTCAACAACCGGAACTGCCGTTCCGAGCCACTCAATGGACCAGCACCGTCTCTTTTTTTTTTTTTTTGCCCTTGGAGATCCCCCAACGATCGAGTTTTTTAAGGATATCTTTTATGTTTTCACGTACGTATCAATATCTTTCAATTCGCTGCGCGCAACTCATTTTTTTCCCTTGGCCGTCTCCCTCCATTGTTCTGTGGGGTCTTTACGTTAGTTTCACGCAGCGGCAGTGTTGGCTCCCTGCGTGTTTTCCCCCGTTAGGATTCCAAACAATGCGCCGCTGCTGGGACCTCAACTGCCTTTCCATTTTACCCCCCACTCTCCTATATCTCTCTCTCTACACACACACACACACACACACACACACACACACACACACACACACAAATATATATATATATATATATATATATATATATATTTGTGTATATATATTTTGTGTATATATATATATTTGTATATATATATATATATATATATTTGTGTATTTGTGTATTTGTATATATATATATATATATATATATATATATATATATATATATATATATATATATATATATATATTCTTACTTCCGGTCGCTTTGAACGCCGGAAGTTAACCCAATGGCCCATTGCGAAAAAATAAGAAGGATTCTTTCTCTCTCGATGTTTCCAAAATGCCTGTTATGACGGATTGCTAGAAATTGTGTGGAGGTTTCTAAGCAAGAAAAAATAACCAGAGAAAAGCAAAATTGAACTAAATCATATCTGCGAGTTCGAAAGCGGAACCAATAATCGTACGGTTTATATTTCCGTTCATGGCACTGGATTCAAACGCGTAAGGTCTGTGAAACATTCGCTCATTGCTTGTTGGTGTTGGCGCAGACTTCAGGATGAACCGTGTGATGTGGCTGGCCACCCAACTGTGCTGTGCTGTCATCTTTGTAAAAAAATTGAAGACACATCGTATGTTTGTTTTTATGCAGATTGTTGGTTCTGCGTTGTTTCTTTAAGCCACAGACAGGTGGTGGTCGCGATTCATTCATTCATAGATTTTCGTTATTATTTAAAATTATTGCAACGGATAGTGCGCCGCGAAGCATGCGAAGGAATGGAGAAGGTCGGACATGATGACCTTGACATTAGCTTAGTCACTTGGCTAATGAATGATTGTTTTGGGCCACCTCATCCCACAAGTTGGCTACCAGGACGTAATGTCCGAGCTACTCCGAGCCTTCTATTCAGATAATCAGTTCTATAATAACTGACTCATTGGTTCATTTCGGCTTTGAGTTCTATGAAACTCGCAATCTTACCTCGCTGCTGAGCTTGCCGCTTAATATTGGTGACCTCTAAGCGTAACACAGTACAGGCTCTTGTATTCGCGGTAGAGCAATGCGTTGTTTCATGCACTGTGTGGTCGTAGATGCGACTCCTGCGGGCGCGTGGCTTTGAATGTTTCAGATCGATATCAAAGGGTTTCAGCTTCAGCCTATATATATATATATATATATATATATATATATATATATATATATATATATATATATATATATATATATATATATATATATATATATATATATATATATATATATATATATAGTGGGAGTAATAATTCAATGGGCCAGTTAGTCTTCGTGAAGGTATGGGATATGGCACAACGGGAGCGTTGTCAACAAGGATAAATATATTTATTTCCCAACAGTTTCGGGAGGGGACCTCCCTTCATCAGGGGATGAGTTAACTCATCCCCTGATGAAGGGAGGTCCCCTCCCGAAACTGTTGGGAAATAAATATATTTATCCTTGTTGACAACGCTCCCGTTGTGCCATATCCTATATATATATATATATATATATATATATATATATATATATATATATATATATATATATATATATATATATATATATATATATATATATATATATATATAATATAACCTGAGATATTATTTCATCGCTTTTTAAAACCACGCGTGCTGTTTTGACAGATTAGGCAGGCGTTTTTGTTAAACTGAAACCTCCAGTGCTATGTTCGTACACGCAACAA